>NW_018250322.1:178449-210799 GCF_001263595.1 Phalaenopsis equestris | reverse complement strand
TTGCGGGGTGACAGTACTATTATGGTAGTATTACGTTTGTGTTGTGGTGTTATTATGGGGTTTTGCAACGAAAATGTAGTGTTATTGTGGGGTTTTGTCACGGTGTCAAGGTGGTGTTTGATCCGCATAAAAATTACCTACTTTGTCATATCTATTTTATGCTCAATTTTAATAATATTTAATGATATTACACTTTAAAGGAATGTATTTTGCATATTTTTGATTTCAGGTAGAAGAAATGAAATTTTGGAGAAAATGAAGCAAAAATGGTGCAATTTGAAGTAAAAACAAGCAAGAAAGAAAATTCTGACTTTGCACATCTCGATATGTCTTTCTATGCTTCATCTACTTTACATTTTTTACATGTTTTTGAATGAAATTACACTTTAAAAAAATGTTGTTTTATGCTTATTTTGTAGGTATATCTGTTAGGAGCAATACACAACTGAAACGGGGCAAATTAGAGTTGAAACGGAGCCAAACAGAGCAAAACAGTGGAGCTGTTCCGGGGTGCGCATGATGCGCCAAACCGGTGCATGATGCGCCAAAATCCAAAGAACTAGCACATGATGCGCCGATTTGGCACCAGATGCACCAAAGACAACTTTTTGCGGATTAAGGTGGTTCAGGATGAGTTTTTACGTAAATTTTCAAAGTGACACTTGTTCTAAACACCCCATGGAGTGATTTAATGCATCTAGGAGCTTTAGATGACTCTTTTATGAAGAGATATGACTCATGGATCAATGGACGTGTCTTGAATTCAAATGAGTTAACTTTTGAATAGAATTTTAAGGGGAATTTTGAATTCTTTTTTGGAGGGAGACAGCCTTTTATAAAAGAGAGGGAAGTCTAGGGCTTGAATATGAGTTTTGGGGCGTGAGTTGGTGGTGAGTGGGTGTTTGTGTGTGTGTGTGGCTTGAGAGTGAGAAGAAGGAAAGAGAGAGAGTGAGAGAGAAATTCAAGAGCTTTAAGATTTTCTTCAAGGATTGTATGAGGAGAGGGAAGGTGACAAATTTCTTTTTCATTAAATTTTTAGGAGAGAATTGAGAGTGCTTTGTCGGTCGCCATGCGACTGGGTGTGGTTTAATTTAGCATAATATAATGTTTAGAAATTAAGTATTTTAATTTAAAGAAAATGAGGTAAACTGATCTCATTGATTCCTACAGTTTGGATAATCGAGCTAACCACGAGTAATGTACCACCCTGAAAGGTAATACAATGCTTGATAATAAGCTCAATTAAATAAACTATAGAAATAAATAACTTCCGTTTGATCTGCAAGTTTGCATGATGACCGACAGATTCCCCTATTCGATATGAGAGTCAAATAGGGTTTATTTTAAGTCTGGGGATATGAGAGTCAAATACAGTTTATTTTAAGTCTGGGTTCTTTTAAGTTCCCCATAAGGGTAAGCACCTATAGTTAATTACATCTTAAGTGAATAGATCACTTAAGAAAACTCTCGATAAAAATCAGGAATCTTTTATTTTCATGAATTTAAAAGGAAAGGTTTTCAACGAACATGATTGTGAAACTTTCAATAGGGATTGGTTCAAAGGTGAAAGATTTTGTTTTAAGAATCAAAGGAAGAAAAGTATGAGAGATTAAAGATCCATAATAAGTTCTTGGTTATCCCCTAAACTATACTAATGTTTGGCTCAATTTAGGATGATTTAATTTAAGTTAACTCTTGTCAGTTTTATTAATTAGGGCTTAGATTTGTGTAATGATAATTTACGCAAAAAGTCTAGAAAGATAGGAGCCTAAAACAAGTTAGGACATGCGGCATATCGGGACTATATAGGAGCCTAACAAAAAGAGAGGTTTTATGTAATAAAAGACAACCTCAAAATCCTAAGAATTGTTATTTAAACTAATGATTGGGTATTGAACGAGCTGCCCACGAAGTCTGCTCCAAGTTCCTTACTGAAATTTCTTCAGGTCTTCAAGTTTTCAGGTCTCCAATCTTATTTAAAAGTTTTATTTATTTCGATAATTTTATAGTGAATTAATTAAAGAGTAGTGGAAGTATAGTTCAAACCTAGGCCAATACTAAGTTTACTTAAGCTAAGTAATTCCCTAATGTTATGATTTCTAGGTTCTCCCTAATCTAAACAGCTTTTATTTCTTCATTATTTGTCCTTAACATATGCATTCTATGTTTGATAAAAGTGGTAAAAGAACATGCGTTGAGATACATAAAACAATAAATAAAGCAAATAAAGAAACAATGTTTTATCAAGTTTTTATTAAATTTTAATTATTTAATTAGTGGTAACCCAGTCAAGATGTCCATGGCTCCGTCGTCCCGGGTCGCCAGATGCTCTAGCTTACTTAGTCCAAAAGTGGTTGCCCATCAGGACCGGAAGATTCTTGTCAACATCCACATAATGCATCGTCCAAGGAATCTTTGTAAACTAGATCACAACATCCACATAATCCTAAGTTGTATTATGTGATCTTTGTGATTAAGATTTGATTAATTCTTGAATTACTTTATCGATTTTAGGGTTGAATTGTTTTAGGTTGTTTACATCTTGTTGTCGGATTTTAAGTGTTTTATTTTAGTTATTTTTGTTCACTTGTTAATAATTATGTGAAGTTTGTGACTTTGAAGCTGACTTAACCTCAAAGCCATGCTTTAAAGCCTTGTTGTATTTATTTTAGTTTAAGTTTAAGTTTTGATGTGTTTTATGTAAATTTTACCCCTCCCAATGTATTTTATTTTATTTCTTAATTGATGTTCAAGTTGAGGGGTTTAGGTTTAACTTAGGCTTAAGGCTTTACCTAAAATGTTCTCCTGTGTTCAACCTATGGGTTAGGTTCTAACCTAAGGTTTAAGGTGGGTTTAGCTTAAGATTAAGCTATGATTCTGGTTTGTTTAGCCTAAACATCAGGATTGGATTAGGGTTAACTATCTCAAGGTTTAGGTTAATTAATCCTATTGGTTTATGGTTAACTAACCTAAGGTTTAGGTTAACTGATCCTATTGGATTAGGATTAACTAACTTAAAGTTTGGGTTAACTAATCCTAATTATTTAGGGTTAATTGACCTAGGGTTTAGGTTAATTAATCTTATTGATTTAAGGTTAACTAACCTAAGATTTATGTTAACTAATCCTATTGATTTAGGGTTATCTAACCTAAGGTTTAGGTTAATTATTCCTATTGGTTTAAGATTAACTAACCTAGGGTTTAGGCTTAGCTAATCCTATGAATTAGGGTTAACCAACTTAAGGTTTGGGTTAACTAATCCTATTGGTTTAGGGTTAATTAACCTAAGGTTTAAGGTTTAGTTTAGGATGAACCTAATATGTAGGTTAAACTAAACTAAAGTTCATGCTGACTAACCCTAAAATCCAAGAAGTTTAGTTTGAATTAAATGATAGGATGACTTAAATCTCAAGTTTAAAATGGTTGAACTATTCAAAGTGGACTTAGCTAAAGGTTAAGTTTTCCCTGGCTAGACTCGGTCTAAGGACTGGCTGGCCTAAAACCCTAAATGATTGAAATTGGACTTAATGGGTGATTGACTCAATCCTTGTTGGTTGACTAGGTCTGTAATCAGGTTGAACATGACCTAAAGAGAATTGGCTAGATTGAACTTAGGTTGAGCTTGCGTTAGGTAAACTTAACCTAAATTAAACCTGAACCCTAATTTCGTGTTTTAATTGCAAAAATTATTTTAAACATGAATTTAAAATTTTTAAACCTCTGTTAGTGGTCAAACGTTCAATCAGAGAGAGTTTTACAATTTTCATAATTTTTATAATTTTTAATTTACATAAATATGTCGTTTCGTTAAAAAAATCAAAATACAAATACAGAGAAACTAAAACGTCTTGGAAAAATCCGAGAAGCTTTACCCAATGACATTTAATATTTCTGCCAAATTTCATATTTTTCTCATTTATATTTAATTTTTATGATTTAAATACTCCAGAACTTTAAAAATGAATTAAAAAATATTTAATTGATGAAAAATCATAATTTTAGTTTTAAAAAATTCTCCTTCTTTTTCTGAGTTCATAGCATCTTCAGTTTTTTTTTTGAGTTTTCTATAAAAAGTTATGCGATTTTTAATTTTAATTATAATTTTTAAAATAAAATAATAAAATAAAAAGAAATTTTGAGGCATCTCCTTCCTCCCTCGCGCGACGCCCACGAAGCCGGACCCGGACGCATGCATGGAGGAAAACCAACGGTTGAAACTTTCCGGAGTCCGTCCTTCTTCGATTCTCAACCAAATTTTATGTTCTTGGGCTCGTTTTGTTCAGCTCGAAGAGTAGATCACATCCATACGAATACTTGAGTATTTTGTGATCTCATTTTCAATCTGGAAGTGAGGGAAGTTTGAGATTATTATTTCAATTTAAGAGATATATCTGAGCCTAAGAGATTTGTCCTCAATTAGGTTTGAATAAGTAGGTCTTCCTGAGCTTATCCAACTCCTTGTGGCATCGTTTTGACGTGATTTTCTCTTCGGGTCGGAGGTTCGCCGGAATTTAGCTCGGTTTTGGCTTTTCCGGCGACGTCGGCGTTTTCCGGTGAATGTCGTAGATGTGGTTGTGTTTCTCAGGTCAAGGAGCACAACTTTGCTCAAGGGTGAAGGTGGGTTTGATGGCTCTATGAAAAATTAGATTTCTCTTTTCTTCCTTCTCTTCTCTTCCTCTTCTTTCTCTTTTTTGCCATCTTTATAGCCATGGGGGAGGCGTGAGAAATGAATTTTTTTTTTAATTATTATCATCAGCCCAGAGATTGAGTGGTAGGAGCATGCATGTGTGAATCTTCATTTTTTTAACTATTATCTTTATTTCCCTAGGTGCATGATAATATAAGCGAAACTCTTTTTATCGAGAGTATTCTTAGGTATCCCCCAAGATGTAATTAACCAGTAGGAAGACGTTCCTTTGGGAGCGCTCATGACCACAAAACATGTACATAAACCTGACTCTCTGGTTATGGGTAATATACGTAGATACTTATTTTGCATATATCAGTCCAATGTGTCTCCGCCCGAGCTTGTTGGGGCGGACATTCTTGACTTATTCTTGTGAGTTTTATCGCACGAAGACTCTTCATATTTTACTTTTTCTCTTGTTTGTCACTTTGTCGCATGTCCCTTCTTATTTAATTACTCTCCTCTTCGAATTACTGATATGATTCAGGAGAAGATTTATTTGAATAAGGAAAGCATACGACGATTGACAAGTAGACAACTCCTTTTAAAATAAAAAAGAGAAAAATGAATGGAAACATGCTTTTCGGAAACAAACCATAGGATTTCCGCCTGAATAATCCTATAACTCAGTGATTCGTAAGATTTTTCTTTGTTTGAATTGACTGGGAATTCCATGAGAAATTAGGAAAGTCTTAGCAATTACCTGTTTCCCTCCAAACCACCGATGAAGTAACACTGTAGACACTGGAATTTCGAGATCTCATGGAGATGTAGTTAGAGGTGCAACACCTATACAAGTTTGTGAGCAAGGAATGCTTATTCATGGTCGAGCTTTCCTTTCACTTTGAGCAATTTTCTTTAGTGACATTAAATAAATCTAAGAATAAGCCCCTTAAGTTAGCTCTTGTGGAACCCGTAAAGCATCTCTTACCAAGCAACGACTATGAAATACCTTCTCAGAAGCAGCATAGGAGGAGAAAAGAGACAAGGAATTCTTCCTAGCCCTTCAAAGATTAATATCCTACAGAATGTGGACTCATGCTTGCATCAGGTTACAGGAGACCAAGGGCTTCGTAAGTTATTCTCCCCCCTCTTTTTTATTATTACCGCATAATTCTTTCATCTGTTTAATACCAGACCATCTTTCCAACTGAATAAGATTATGGAACTCCATATGGGGATTGGTCTTACTTTGGGATGACTGGAACTCTAAGTTTGTCAAGATTTAAGTTCTTTCACGGTGATTATAAGCACTGATATGATTTCGGAGCTAAAGATGTCACGATCTTGGAGTCTTAATTGATGAAGTCCAGGACAAAGCTATCTATAATAGCTACTTTGCTCTCGCACATCATCAAGACCTAAAGAAGACTCAGGAGGAGTTAATAGAGGCATGTGTTGACCTAAATTAAAGTAATAAGACCATATAGGCTTTGTGGTTGAGGGTGTCAGTCCTAGAGAAGGAGGCCCAACAGCTAAGGTCTGATAGGAGAGTAAACATTATTAGGATTGAGCAGAGAGTGGACGCGAAGTTTAGAAGCAGAATTGAGTTCAAATCCTTCATTTGGGATTGTGTCCATGATGCTCGCAATCAGCAACTGGATGTCAAGGCAAAAGAGCAACAGAGATGGTTCACTAATGAAGGATTCATTCAAGTATTTTGAATAGGAGTTGAGTCGTGGAACATCGGGCTGAGGTTGTTAGGGAAGGACATACCATTAGTCAAACCTTCATGAACCCACCTTCAGATTTTGACGACGATGACAAGAAGCGTGAGTTGAAGAATGTATTCTCTCATGACGATGAGCTGGAGGAGAACATCGACATTGCGTAGCACTATTTTTCTTTTTTTCGTCATTTTGTATGAGTTGGACAGATGTAGCCATTTCTTCTTAGCTTTTTCTTTTTCTAAATGTTTTCCAAATTTATATTGATGTATCTGTGGGTGACTTTGTTTAGTGGTTTTATTTCAATGGCTCTTTGCCTCCCGTGAATCTTTCTTTCGTTTGTGCATCTTTCTAATGACAATAATGTATTATGTTTTCATTTTGAATCATATCGGATACGAGATATCATTTATAGGGTTTAATTCGTAAGGAGGTGGTTGTGAGAAAAGATCGCCAACAAATTTTGACTTACTCGGGGCTATGTATCGAAGTATCACTTGATGATGTTAGTCCGTTTGAGAGAATACAATTGATGTTCGTTTAGGACTTTTAACACTTCTAAGGTTATTTTTTTGAGTGTTGCTTGCTTATTAGTCTACATGGAAGGGATTTCATGTAGCACACCAAGGTCTGCTAACCTATTTGGGGTTGTTTAGTAGAGCAAAACTCAGTGATGTTAACCCATATAGAAGAGGTTGAATTGAATACCCCTAGGATTGATCGTGCTCTGACTAATATGCAGCCGAAATAGCTTAATTGGTGGGTCGAGAGGTCGAGGTGGCTCGCAAATGAACTGTTATACTTTTTGGAGGTGTCAACCATGCAGAGGAAAGAAAGGGAATCATGCTCACTTAATAAGTTGGAACATTGACGCTGCTAGGGAAATAACTGTGAAAAGGAACATAAAAAACACTGACAAACACACACACAACAATTGTGAAAACAAAGTACAAGAATGGACGTAGAATTAAGACTACACGACTGGACTATTACTCATAGTATTTGCAGAGATTCTCTGCATTTCAAGTCTAGGGCAGGGTCTTCCCTTTTGGAATCTTGAGCTTAAAAGTTCTGGGCTTGATCATGGTGATGATGTTGTATGACCCCTCCCAAAAGAGGGACAAATTGTTGCACTGTGAGCCATAACTAGTTGATTCTAGACTGAGTAAGACAAGGTCCCCCAATAGAGACAGGTCGAAGCTTATATAAGAATCATGTAGATTTAAAATCACCCAAGAGTTATATACTTAAAGGCCAAGGCTACAAAATCACATGTTTCAAGGGAGAAACATGTTCATTCTGGAGACACTTATGCTAGTGAATATATAAGTTTTACCTAGACTAAACAATTGAGAGTGTTTAACAAAGCTGACAAATTCTTGCTTTTTTTCTTTCCTAAGCTCAATAGGAGTTTGAAAGTTTTCTTTGAGAAAGATTTCTTTAAGTTGAGTTGATCTTAAAAAGAGTTTATTTTAAAACTTGAATAATTGTGAAAGTCTTTTAAAAGTTTTAGTGTTTTAAGAGTTTATAAAAAATTTAAGTAAAAATTTCTTAATTTTCATATTTTGAATTTTGAAAAAGGGGTTTTTAATACCAAAATTTAAAAAGATTATTTTGATTTTTAAAATTGGTTTTAAAATTTTGTTTAGTTTTAATTTTTTTTTTAATTAAAAGAGTTTGATTTTATAAAAGATTTTAACTTTAATTCTTTTAAAAGATTTATTTGATTTCTTTAGAGAAACATCCTTTGAGCTTGAGCTTTCTTAAATTTCAAAAATTTACAATTTTGAGCATATTTAGTTAATATAGAAAATATTTTGATGAGCTTAAAAATATTTTTAAAAATATATAACTTTAGAGCACATTTAATATATATATATATATTCTTTTTATTTAATGAAAAACACTAGGCTCTCTCTATTAGCCTAAGAAGCTCAATTCTTCCTCCTACACACACTTCGGAGTTAACCTAAAGTCATGACTAATGGAGCTTCCAAATCATACATTCCAACTTGCAAGAAAGAAAACTCATCCAACTTATAAGAAAATAAAAGTAAACCATCAAATCATGCACACATATACATGCAATCACAAGAAATGTCACAACATGCAAGCACAACACATTTTTTTTTAATCTTATTCTTTGTGCTTTTACACATACACCACTTACATTACATGCATTTAGAAAATAAACATGAGCTATACATTAAATATGGAAATATCACATATATTCATTTTGCATGAAGTAAATACATATGGCTTTTATATTTTTAATTTGAGTATACTTATTCATTTGCACATTCACATGTACACATATCCATGCAGATTCACATACATACATACATATAATTATGCACACACATGCATACAAAGATAAATACATTAACACAACACGTGTGTACGTGTGCTGTGTGTGTGTCCGTCCGTCCGTCAATCCATAATTCATTATCTTATTAAATGCTTTAATGGATTAATTAAAGGATTAAAGGGTTAATAGATTAAATTGTTGTTTTAAACGATCAATTAAAAAAATTTATGGGCGAGTTAATTACTTTAATGGGCTTCCGGATAGATAATTCTCCAAAGGAGCCAATGTCGTCCCGCTGTCTGAGCCAGCCTTCTCCATTGTACCCATGGCCAGATCAAGCACCTTCATGGTCTCTAAAAGGATACCTTCTTATGTGACATTCCATTTCCCATAACCTTTGGTCTTTTTACGTTGTTCCTCCTCTATATACTTAATTTCCATCAACTTTTGTTGAGAAATTTTGACCGGAAGGTGCAACATAGAGATCTTTATCCCTTTCATGGATACCTTATCCATCGCGAGACGACATATTTGAAAATTTTTAAAAGTCACAATAAGGAGTCACCCTTCATCAAATTGGGATCTTGCGGCTTCCACAAAACGTCTTTTATAGGCCTGGAAAGGAGAACACCTTTAAAGTTTGATAACCACCATAATTTATGCTATTTTTTAATATTAACTTTCTTTTCTTTGTAAATCATAACAACGTAATGATGGACGTTTAGAACACACATATGCAAGATCATGACAAACACGATAGGACACTTATTATTTGACAAAAATACCATAAAGCACAGAGAAGTCCCAAATCTAATTTTTTTTATCTTAATCTTTCATACTTACATCCAACTCTACTAAGAAAATCATATCACATCGTAAAACAACTCAGACAACTAACAACCCTCATGGGAGGGTGCAATTCCATCAAGTCTCAATGAACATAACTAAAGATTCATAATAAACGCCTTCCTATAGAAAAGCCAAGGCTCACAAGAACAAGTTGATCGCACTCGTCTGAAAGCTTGGTAGACTAATCCCTACATGTGTAGCACATAGTGGTCTTAGGCAAAAGTCAGTCCTAGCACGAAGATAAGTGTAAGACAGCCTAATTCCTCGTAGATGTAGTCAGAGTGCCCCTAGGTCAAGGAAAATCTATTTATGAATCATATTGCATTTGTGCTTTGAAGATCTTTTAAACTAATTTGTAAATGACGACAAGAGATGAATAATTTTGTAGTAATGTGAAATTGAAAATCTTCATTCTCTCATTCTTCTCGCAATCCCTAACCGAAAAGTTAAGAAAATCGAGAAGCTAAATGTATATCCAAAATACGGTCATATGTATTTAGGGAAGGCTTGCTCATGGGTAAGATCCATGGGTCCTTAAGGCCCATAACAACAAGTCAACTAAGCTCACTGATACACTGATACACCTAAAATATATATACACCTAAAATATATAATGTTTTAGACACATTTTTATACCTATTTTTGAGATATTGCGCTTTAATGAAAGATATTTGTGTGTTTTTGTTTCAGTACAAGTAAAAAGGTGAATAATGCTGAAAGGAGTGAAAAATGATCAAATTTGGAGCAAAAATATAAAAATAGTGCAAAAGTGTTTTTGCGCCTAAGCGCTGGTGAAATAGAGAAGTCTGCGTCTAAGCGCCAGAGGTCCCACGCTTAAGCGCCAGAGGCAGTTATTTGACAGTTTAATTCATCTTATTTGACGCTTAAGCACAAGAGACAGTTATTTGACGGTTTAATTCACCCATTGGCTAAAGAAGGTGGTTATGACAACTAGAAACAAAAATATGATTAAAAGACTTGTGAAAGGAGGCATCATTTGGAGAATACATCGAATTGAGACACATTTTGAAGAGTTACCAAGACACCTCTTGGAAATTTATAAAAGAAGGAAGATGAGACTTTTAGAAGTGTGCTTGAAAATGGGGAGTCTTAAGAAGTTCTTGAAGAAGTTCGTGGAGGAATGTTTGGAGAGATTTTCAGGCACCACAAATTTACTTTATCCTTTTTTTTATTATTTCTATTGTGAGAGTTAAGAGTGTTGTAAGAGAAAAGAAATTTAAAGGAACTTCAAGAGTCTGGTGGAGGATTTGAGATAAGTTTTTATCTTTGTTTTTGAACTACTTTTGGTTTTAATCCAGACTACTTGTTGGTTTGACAATGATTTCTACTTTTAAACTAAAGTGTGGTTTTGTTTTCTCCATAGATTTTGAGTAGTTTTCTTTATTTTCCTCCTTAAAATGATAAGTAATTAAAATGTTGGATGAAAGTTGTGGAGAGTATTAGTCTTTAATGTTGAAGTTGTGATGATTTAATTCCATGTACTTCATTTACTTCTTGATCTGGCCTATCTAGATGTTAAAATTTGTTGTGAGAACATGTAAGAACCGGGCTGGTATTGTCTCAGTCAACAATTGGAAAGAATCACATAAGGTTGTATGAATGAGAATGTAATTCATATGATTAAGTGCAAATAAATAGGGAAATAATCTTAGAAGGGTGTAGAGTTAGAGGACTTTAAAGTGACATGTTAAAGCTCCCAACTTGATTTATTGTTTTAGGTTCTGATATGAGATGTTAGCCCCCAGGTGGAGGGAACCAAAGGAACTCTAGAGTGAGAGCTAGTATCTTCCCTGCCTAGCCGATCTTCAGAACTATTCAAACTTTAAATTAGTCAATGTTCTATATAGCATCTCCAGTAAGGATAAAAAATAATATTGCTCATATTTGACACAACACAATTTGCATACTTCCATGACAGAAATCTTATACTTATTACTGACTCATGATAAGGAGAAATATATTTTCATATTAAGTACTTTTCTTTTACCTAAATTCAAGTTATCTTTAGAAGTTGTTACCGTTTTGTCAAAATATTAAAAATACCAAAAAAATTTGAATTTTAATTACTATAAAAATATCTATAGTTTAAGTAATTGTCTTTTTGAAATAGAAAGTTGTTGTTCAAAAGTGCATATTGTGAATTTTCCTGTGGGTTCGATATTCATATCTTAATCAAAAAGTCTTATATTACTTGATAACAATATGTATACTTGCGTAGTATCCTAATATATATATAAATTAAAAAGTTAAATTCTTATTTTCTTCATGATCAAGTTTTTGGTATTGTTGTAAAAAAATAAGAAAACATAAATGAAAAATATCATAAAAGACATTATTATATTGTTGTATATAAACAACAACGGGATCACTCACCTACTTGCAAATTTTCATCATAAGTTATTTATCCTCATATGATTATTAAATTAAGGTAGATAATGAAATTTTTGAAATTTACTAATGTTGAAATTCAGAATAATGCGAAATGCAGAATTGTTTCATTGATATGAACGGGGGTATAAATAACCCTTACAAGAATCTTATAATAGGAAAAACAATAAAAATAAATAACATGAAAAAGAAATATATACCACAAAATATCTTCAATAATCAAACTATATTAATTATTTGAAGATAAAAGAGATAACATAAATCGGAAAACAAATAATTCCTAATCCAAGGAAATAAACATAAACTAGAAAAGAAAATATTTCTTTAATCTAAAGAAATAATTTCTAACACTCTCCCTCAAGTTTGAAATGTATGTTGATAATTATTAACTTGCTTAGTAGTATCAAGAATTTAGAAGTGTTTAGTGGCTTTGTGAAAATGTTCGTTGGCTGCTCTAAAGTCGACACGTGAGCCAACTTTATCATTCCTTCTTGAACCTTCTCCCGCATGAGATTACAATCAATCTCAATGTGCTTTGTTCGCTCATGATATACCGGGTTCAAGGCGATGTGAAGTGTTGTTTGGTTAGCTTTGAAAGTAAAATTTTTCGGATTATCGAATTTGCTAGATTCAGGCTTGACTGAATTTTGAGTTTGTCTACCACGTGTTTCGGCATAGAGAGATGAAGATAAATTATCGAATTTGCTAGATTCAGATTTGACTGAATTTTGAGTTTTTTCTGTCATGTGTTTCGACATAGAGAGAAGATAAATTGTCGAATTTGCTAGATTCGGACTAGGTTGAATTTTGAGTTTTGTCCGTTATGTGTTTCGACATAAAGAGAAGTAGATTCAAGCTTGGACAGAAACACAGCTCCCCTTGACGCTTGGGCAGGGAAGAAAAAATACAGCAAGAGAAAGGGCCGGTTGGAAACTCAGTTCCCCTTGACACTTGGGCAGTGAATAAAAAATACTGTAGGAGAAATGACTGACTGGAAACGCAGCTCCCCCTAACGCTTGGGCAGGGAAGAAAAAAATACTGCAGGAGAAAGGGTCGGCGATGGATTTTACCGGCATGTTGATCGATGAAGCTGGATCCATCGCTGGCTATAGATTTTCTGGAGGTCGACAGAGTCAAATCTCCCAGTTCATGAAGGGTCGACCAGTAGACAAAGCTTGCAGAGAGAGAAGAAGAAAAAATCGAAGAAGAAAAAATCGCTGTTTCAAATACCAAGATGAGTGCCCCTCCCTCTTGCATAGAAGATGACAAGAAGGGAGTCCGACAATTCTCAAAGAAAGATCGGTGGCTAGAATACAAAATTAGACTCTGATATCATGTTGAAATTCAGAATAAGCAGAATACATAATTGTTTCATTAATATGAACGGGAGTATAAATAACATTTACAAGAATCATATAATAGGAAAAATAATAAAAATAAACAACATGAAAATGAAATATATATCACCGAACATCTCCAATAATCAAATCATATTAATTATTTGGAGATAAAAGAAATAACATAAATAGGAAAATAAATAATTCATAATCCAAGGAAATAAATATAAAATAAGAAATGAAATATTTCCTTAATCTAAGGAGATAATTCCTAACAACTAAAATGTTTTTTAGACAAGATTTTATGAATTGGAGAATTGCATTTTTTCTATAAAATAATTTATTAATAATCGCACTACAGGCAAAATCAATTATAAGAAAATGTTTGAGGTTGCACATGGCTTAAATGATATATATAAATCATGCTCATTCATCATTGTATGCATTTTTTTTGATTTTGTTGCATGATCAAAAGAACACATACATGATTTTCATGAAAGCTATCATATAAAGTTTAGAAGTAGATTGCTATAGTCTTGCCATATTATAAATACACAACCATATTATTTTGCTTTTAGGTGTATGGTATCATACAATTTATGGGTGATCACCTTAGTTTTTAATTTGATCATATCAAATGGCTTCAAGATTCGTGCATTCCATTAAAATGAGCGATCAACAAGATAACCTTTTTTATAATACCAATAAAATATATTATAAATAAAATTATTAACAAACACAAAGAATTGAGCACAAAAATCAAACTCTTCTAACACCCATTCCCTTCACCATTTTAATTGAAACCATAATCAATAAAATCACCACCTGAATCCACATCAACTAATCCCATCATGACATAAATCTCATCTAAAAATTCATATATTTCTCTAAAATTTGGGTGTGATTTATCTTCCACTAAAAACTTATGCATTTTCCCACCCAATTCAATAAGACTATACCCACCCTCCTTCCTCTTTTTCCTCCCCCTCATGAGCCTCCAAACCCTAGCAACACAATCCCACCATCCCGCCGACGCATAAACATTTGCAAGAATAACATAGTTACCTGGATTCCATGGTTCAAGCTTGAAAAGAAACTCTGCGGCCATCTCGGCGAGCTCAACGTTTCGATGGAAACTGCAGGCGCCGAGCAGCGCTCCCCAAATGGCCGCGTCTGGTTCCATCGGCATCTTTCTTACGAGGTCGTAGGCTTCATTTAGATGTCCCGCCCGTCCAAGAAGATCGACCATGCAACCATAGTGTTGAATTTTGGGAGGGATGAGGAGTTCGTTTTCCATGGAGCGAAAAAATCGCTTCCCTTCTTCCACGAGTCCGCCGTGAGTGCAGGCCATGAGAACTCCGGTGAATGTTATGTCAACAGGGGTGATGCCTCTTTCCTGTTGTTATGGAAATGTTTAAATAGCTAGGCAAGGAATTGCAAAGAATGGCAAGGTACCCCATAAGATGGGGAAATTTGCACACATACCAGCCAATCCTTATTTATTTACATGTATAACACATAATTTTTTTCTTTTTACACTTATAACAACTTGGTGTCATAAATATATGCATGTTTAGGTAATAGATATGAAAATACAAGAGAATTGTGTAGTATGTATGTAAATGCCCAAAAAAGATATATGTTTTAGGGGCGGAACCAACCTCTTTTTTTAGGAGAGACAAATTGTCCCCCTACACCCAATGTGGGAGGGGGTTATAGTAATGATAATGCAAAATGATATTTTAGGAGGGTCAAAACTGATATTTCAAGTAAGTCAAAAAGCCAAATTTCTCTCTCATATAAGTAAAAATCTGAATTTGAGGTGTTCAATTGCCCTCTTAGACTTCTCCTAGGTCCACTCCTATGTTTCAAGCAACTCTTAGAATCATAGCTAGCAAAAGAAGAAATGAAAGATTTTGATGTGATGGTTTAAAATGTTTATGGCTATTATATTGCCTTTTCTTTTCTTTTTTTTTTTTGGGAAGATTTACATGCATACCACTCAATTCTTGTGTATTAACATATCTATCACCTAAACTTAAATTTTTAAATACATACCACTTTATCTATGTATGAAAAGGTGTATTTCACTTTTTAAAAGTTAAAATGGTGATAATTTTTATGTGATTTTAAAGATTTGAGTGGTATAAATGTAAAAATCAAAGTTTAGGTGTTAGATATGTAAAATGCATAGGAATTGGGTGGCATGCATGTAAATGCCCCCATTTTTTTAGTGGGGGACTGTAAGAAGGTTAGGATTTAATATTATAACTTCAACCAAATACAATGCAAAACTCTTTAAGAAGAAGACAATGACCTCAAAATGGAATCTTGCAAACACTCCTGACTATAAAATTTTCTAAAAAGTAACCAAAAATTATAGTCAAATTGAAAAGCAACAACAATCTGCAAAGAAAAGCTGTCCTAAATGTATCTAAGTCCACACAAGATAGTTGTCATAAATTTAGTACCATCATCAATCTTATGGAAGCGATTGTCATTAATTTGTTGAATCCATCAATAAGCGTTGCTTAGTTGTAAAAATTAACAACATTATAAGGTAGGAAACTTTACATATACCAAAACAATTCTTATGTATTTACATATCTAACATCTAAAATTTGATATTTATATTTACAACACCTTAGTGTCATAAACCTATGCATGAAAAAATGCATTTCACTTTCAAAAAGGTAATGATGGTGTTAATTGTTTAATGTGATGTTAAAGATTTCAACCGTATGTATGTAAATATAAATGTTTTAAGTGCTAGATACACAAATATATACGAATTGTGTGGCATGTATCTAACAACAAAAACAAAAAATAAACCAGATTTTATAGAATAAAGAAAGTATACCTTCATCTCATCGAAGAGTTGAAGACTATCCTTCCACCTCCCATGCACGGCTAAACCCATGATCATCGAATTCCATGAGCAAACATTCGTTCGCTCCCCAACTTCACGAAAAACCATCATTGCACGATCAATATCACCGCATTTTGCGTACATTTCCACCAATGCGCTTCCCACGAACACGTTCCTTAGAAGATTATTCTCCCTCGCAAAAGCTTCAATCTTCTCCCCCAACTCCATGGCCCCAACATTGGCGCAAGCCGGGAGAATACTCGTCAAGGTCACCTCATTCGGCCTCACCTCACCCATTTCCCACATCCTCATAAACATTTCAATGGATTCCTCATACATCTCATTTTGCGAATACCCAGAAATCATCGAAGTCCAAGAGATCACATTCCTCACAGGAATTTTCTCAAAAAGCTTCCGTGCATTAGCAAGATCACCATTCTTTGCATACCCAGTGATCATGGAGTTCCAAGTTGCGATATCAGGTTGATACATTTCGTCGAACAGCTTGCGTGCGAGAGTTAGATGACCGGTCTTGCAATACATGTGGATGAGAGATGTGAAGACAAAGGCGTCGAGCAAAAATCCGAACTTGAAGAGAAGGGCGTGGAGGGCGCGGCCGGTGAGAGGGCTGGAGGAGGTGGCGCAGGCCGAGATTGCAAAGGTAAAGGAATGGAGGTTTGGTCGGCTGTGGCGTTGGCGGCATATGGAGGAGAAGAGGGAGATGCAGAGGTGGAAGTTGACGGAGGAGGTGGAATAGGCGCGGAGGAGCTTGTTGCAGAGGAAGGTGGATGGGGGGAAGGTGAGGGAGGCAAGAAGGCGGCGGGCGTAGGGTAGGTTAGGGATGCCGAGGATTAGGTCGAGAAGGAGGCTTGTCTGGTCAGCGCCGCGGTGGAGGGCGTGGGCTTGGATTTGCTTAATTTGGTTCATGCTGGAAGCTCCATGAGCTTGCCAATAGCTTGTTTCCCTCCTTCCTTTCTTTTCAAGAAAGAATCCTTGTACAACATTCTTCAGTTCCCTTTGTGAAAAAAATTTTGGGTCTAATAAATATATAACGTAAAGTTTAAATGTTGGATATTTAAATAGGGGTGTAAACGAGCCGAAAACGAGCGAGCCCAGGCTTAGCTCCTGTTCGGCTCGTTTATATTTCGAGCTCAAAAAATGTGTTTGTGTTTGACGTGTTTATCGAGCTCAAAAAGTGTGTTTGTGTTTGACGTGTTTACCTAGCGAGCCGAACACGAGCCGTTCACAAATAAAGAGTCGTTTTGATAACTCTAATCATGTAATCATAAGATGTTGAGGATTGAGATAAAATTTAAAACATCATTTGAATCTAATTTAATAATTTTTATTATAAATCTTTGTGTCCTTCCATTAATTTTTTTAAAAATACTACTCATGAAACGTGTGTGTGTGTGTGTGTGTGTGTGTGTTGATTAGTGGTATTTCGAGTCAAAACGAGCCGAACTCGAAAGGACAAATAGTTGTTTGTGCTGTTCTTATTCGGCTCGTTAACTTAGTGAACATTGATTAGTGGTATTTCGAGTCAAAACGAGCCGAACGCGAAAGAACAAATAGTTGTTTGTGTTGTTCTTATTCGGCTCGTTAACTTAGTGAACAAGTCAAACACGAGCCGTTTTGACAGCCGTATATGTAAATACATATGAATCGAGTGGTATATATGTAAATGTCCCAATATATAAAAATAAAATTTAGGTGTTAGATATGTAAATATTTTAGTATAAATGCTATGATTTCAAAATGTAAAAAATGAATAAAAATAAAAAAGAATAATTACTCCAAACTATTTTCGACTGGCTATCGTCTCAACGGCCTTTGAATCAACAGAATCAAACCTAACTTAGCACTGATCAATCTATCAATCACTGCACACAACACCAACACTGCTCCCAACTTGAGATCATCTCTCAAGGAACCAAAAATGCATGAAAACATCTCAAAGTTGCAGAAAACTTCCACGAAAATAATGGCGAGAAGAAGAAGAATGGAGGCCGACAGAAGACAGACTAAGAGAACCGAAATGGCGAGAAGCAATAGGAAGGCGATGAGGGAGGCATGGAGAAGGCAGAGGAAGAGGAGATCTGACTTAAATAAGTTAGTTTGACATTTGCTTATCAGCTATAAGTCCCCTCTGGTCTAGGGTTCAAATCCCTTGAGTGTTGTGTGTTACTCAAATTCTTAGGCGCATGAGGGATGAGATCACGGTAATCTACGGTCAGGATTATTTCTTTTTTTAAAAAAAAAATTTAAGGTGGGGCCCACCGAAATACATCCGGAACGTAGAACATGTGATTTACGGTCCGGATCGGACATCGCATGCAAGCTGAGTGCGGTGTCTGATCCGTATAGAATAAATTTTCATTGGGAGGAGATATTGAGAGAGAGGAATGGAGTCAATTGCACTCATTCCATGCAAAAAGAATATCTTCTTGTAGAAATAAAAAAAATTAGCTTTACTATGGAGGAATAAATGAATTAATCAATTTTATGGTAATTTGGAGGTTGTTGGCTTTAGATAAATGATTTTCTTTGAGGAATGTGGGAATAAGGTTTTGTTAAAACATAAGTATAGGTTTTATTAAAAAAAGGTATGTATGATGGGAACTTTTTTGTTATAGTTTTAAAGTATTAATCATGATTAAAAAAAAACTAAACATATTTCAGTCACATCTTTTTATAATAATAACTATTTAGAAGAAATTGTCAGAAAATGAAAAACATGCATACTGTTATGAGTTAAAATCTAAACTTTAGAAAAAAAAAAGAGACTTTTTTAATAGATTTATATTAGATCATAACAAGAATTTATAAAAATATACGCCTCTAAAAGTATTTTATAAATATAAAATTGAATTATTGTTACAATAAATACCCAAAATTTATGAGGCCTAAAATCATAAAAAGGTTTTCAATCTTCTACTTTCCAACTCTATGACATACTCTTATTTTTTAGCTTTCCTACTCCTTGAAATGTTAGAATTATGGGCTTTTCCTACCTTTGAAGAAATCAAAACGATTTATATGCTTGGAGTTCCTTTAATGATCCTAAAAACAGCTTCATCAAGGCTAAATAGATAAATCAATTTTGCTTTTTTATCCTAATCTTTAAATATTATTAGAATTTGGGTTTAATGCATGCTTGTGAATATTTATCAACTGAGAGGCTAGGTGTTGGTTGAAAGTAAGACAATTTTTTAAGGACTTTTATATTAAAAATAATGAAAGGTGATTGAAGAGTTTTTTAAAAATATTCTTGAGAATTTTTCTTAGTAGGAACCTTTGTGATATGTCATTTTAAACATGAGTAATGCTAGCATGACTCAACATTATTAGAACCAAATCAAATATGTGCATATTGTATGAAATCTTTAAGTAACAATTGTATGTCGTAGTGCTCCTTAAAGCGTTGCAACTATAGCACATTTTACTAGTAAAGCAAGAATGCTCAACTTATAGCAAGCAATGTTACTGTAAAATTTTGTAATTCAATAAGCATTGGTAGTGAAACAAATTTTTTAAATGATAATGTATGAAAGAGCTTACCTTGAATTTAGGAGAGGTGAAGCTTCTATAATATACATAATTGAAAGAGAATTATTATATATATATATTTTTAATTTGGATATAGTTACACCATTTTTGAAAACTCAAGAGTGGAACTCCTAAGCCTTTTGATTCCACCACTAATGAGAGTATAGACTATAAATAACTTGTAAGGTTTATACATGATGTGCATATATTAAATTTACTAATAAGCCTCACCTTATGCATATGATGATTGATTAAGTGAAAACAGCTTACATCATTCAACGTCATATTTTATTGTTTATAAACTAATTTTTTAAATCAATTCATTTGCAATAATGGCAAACACTGTGTAAGTACATATTTCTCATATTCACTTAATAGCCATAATGACAATTGAATATATCTTAACATTTCTCATTCATTCAAAAAGATTAAGCTATTAAGTTCCACTGATTATAAATTTACATTTAAAATAGAGTGAGTTAGTCTTCAATAATGATCTACTTATGGGCATAAGAAGCAATACTTTTATATGAAGAGAAAGTTATAGCTTTGCACAACTTTTAAATACTATTTTTTAATATATCAAGCACAATTCCATCTTAATAGTAAATATGCATTTCATTATAACTACTAATTTAATGAGACAAACCAAGTATTATAATATATACATCGAAATGTGATAATATATATAATAGAACATCACATAAATAAGAATATCTTGGAGTGTTTTAGATAATTATCATCTTGTGAGTGTTAATGTGAGTTATCCTTAAAGTGTATATCTACATTAATTTTTGATAAAGCACCTGATATGCCATTAAAAAAATTTTATTGTTCTATTATCTCGATGCAAGATACGGATCTCGATGCAATCTTTTGAATAAAAAATATTCAATCTTCAATTAAGAGTCATCCATAGCTCCGATTTCAACAAGCTTATAGTCAAACTGACTGATTCCACGAGAATGACCCAATGATACCAAAATTAGTCTAATCCAAGTCAAATGAAGCCTTTGAAACATTTTTAGAAGCTTTCCAAGCATATTTAAAAGGCTAAATGAATGTCAAATTTGTTAACCTTATAGTCGAATCAAGCATCATGAAAAGAAGAATCGAAAAATCCTAAGATCTCTTAATTCTGACATCATTAAAGCACTCAAATGTACATTAAACATTGTCGGGTCAAAGAAAACTCTTCAGAACGTCCAATCAAAGTGGTTCATATTCATGCATTAATTACGCTCCAAACTCTAGCTCTACCACTCTCTTAAAAATGTGAGAGAGATTGAGGCCTGAGGAAGTGTTTGGAGCTTTGAGAAGGAGTTGAAGTTTGACATCACACTTATCACTGCTAACCACCAAACCAGCCGAATGTCTCTTAATTATGACATCACTAAGGCACTCAAATGTCCATCAAACATTGTTTGATCAAAGAAAGCTATCCAAAATGTCTGATCAAATTGGTTCATATTTCTGCATTAATTGCACCATAAACTCCATAAATAGAACCCTACCCCTCTCGTAAAAAAGAGAGAGAGCTTCAGGCCTGAGGAAGAGCTTGAAGCTTTGAGAAGGAGATGAAGTTTAGCAACACTTTTATCACCGTCAATCACCGTCGAGCAGCGTCAGACACTACTTATCGGTTCTTGTCAATCACCAGCCGTCTATTTCTTATGACAACTTCCTTCCCACATCAACGTTGTAACTCGGGAGACTTTATAACCCTTTGTTGCACGTGGTACAAAAGGTTGTACTTCTAATCTTCAGTGTATAATGGATCTCTTCAACTGGGCCAGGCTCCGTAGCCATTTTTCCTTTATTGGTTTTCAATGCAAAAACTTCTAATGTCACTAATGGTTGTTTTTTTTATTTTGAGTGTGTGTTGGATTCTCATGCAACGCTAAGATGATAATTTTTTAGTCTATTGTCATGAATATTTTAGCTCGAATTAGTTTAGCGCCACCTGTGGGAATCTATAATCCCAACATCGAAGTACTTGTGAGGCTCGCTACATAACCACAAGACAAAATACTCGTGATAACGGAGCATGCCACTCCGACACCCATCTTTATAGGGATCAGTCATGGAGCCCATGGTGCTTGCCTCTTCATCTTCCCACCCTGAAAGACATTATCCTACCAATAAAGACATATATGGTTCTTCTCTTAAAGACCGAGTGTGCAGATTGGAGGAGTCTCAACTGAAGATTCTACAGTTCCTACACAAAGCTCCATAACCACTACCTGATGAAGCTTACTTATTGTCAGTTTAGTAGCCGATGGGAAACGTGACACTCAAACATTCTCATACTGGACGGCCTCCCTGTGAGGGAACCCTTCCCATGTCAAGTCGAGATGTTGATGTTCTTAACATTACAAGTTTCACTTATCTATCTTATGCAACTCATTTGGTAGAGCCCCACCTTAAAGTCATTCCTTATGATGTCATCTGCTATGAGCTACGACGCCTTGTTTGGGAAGAGTTCCGCTGGAGAAAAGGGAATGCTTCCCTGCTCACCGCAACTTCTAAGAATCCTCTCCCTTAGTGGAGACAGTTATTCAACACCCTATCTCAGTGGCCTTAAAACTACGGAATCATCAAAGAGTAATGTTGAACAACCACCTGGGGTAATTGACCCTTATGAGCATGTTAGTCACTACCAAACCATCATGTATATTCTATGTGTCTTTGATGCGCTTCTATGTTAAGTATTCATAGCCACTATCAAGGGCCAAGCTCACACGTGATTCTTCTCTCTTCCGAAGGGAACTATTAATATAGTTAATTGTATTGTCAAACTGTTCTTGGAACAGTTTATCACAACCTAGAGAATCATCAAGGATTCATCCATCTCTTGGAAATCTGACAAAACGAAGAATAGTTTCTCAAGGAATACTTTTGTAGGTTCTTTACTAAGGCTAGCTAGATCCCGGGGGTAGATTCTGAATTGTTGAGAGGAGTTTTTCTTGGAGGCCTCCACCTAGGACCTTTCTACTTATCATTGATGTAGAAGATGGTTCTCTCTTACTCTGATCTTGTCTATTATTTTGAAGATCAAATCTCTGTAGATGATACCATCAGGGCACACAAGGAACATTTTAAGAGATTGGGGGGTAAGCGCAAGAATAACGCTTGGGACGTTGATCAAATCTTACAATGAAAAAAGTTTGAACCACAAGAGAATTATAATTTCTCTCCTCAAATTGTGAGCCAACGACATGATTCATGATCAGAAAAAAATAATATACATCTCGTGTCAATGTCCTAATGGCATCAAGTATGAAGTGGCCATCAAGTGGTCATGGCCTTTAAGAAATCTAGATGGTGGAGACAAATCTCAATATTTTCATTTCCACCGTTCAAAAGGACATTCAACAAAAAGATATTTCCACTTAAAAGAGAAAATTGAATGTTTGATACGCCGAGGCCACCAAGGTCACTACTTATCAGAAAAAGGCGATATGAACCATAAGAAAATCATTGGATTTATTGAATGAGAAGTACAACTCCAAATTATCTTAGCAAATAACCAACATATAAGCTTATAATTTTATTTTAGCAAGATTTTTCATTTTGCTTTAAAAACTGATGTTCAATGAAATTTTCTTTTTCTCTCATTTGTGTAGAAAGCCCCCTTGAGGGAAAGCGGCTAACAAGGTCTCCATCAATACCCTTAGAGGTTGAGCGTAAGAGACAAGACTTGATGTGAAGACACCAATACCTCTAGAAGTCGAGCCTAAGGGCAAGACTAGATGGGAAGACACCAATACCCCTAGAAGTCTAGCCCAAGAGGCAAGGCTCAAATAGAAGACGTCATACCCCTGGAAGTTGAGCCCAAGAGGTAAGAATCGATGAGAAGATACGGTACCCCTAAAATTAAAGCCCAAGAAGCAAGACTTGATGAGAAACTACCATGCCACTGTAAGACAATCTCAAGTGGCACGTCTAGATGGGAAGATAATAGTGAACAAGGACCTCATTAGAAAGACTCCAATAGAGCAAGTAGTTGACAAAGTCTTCACTCAAAGACTTCAAAAGCTTAGAAGCCTCAAAAGACACATGTACATCAAAGATCTTAGATGACTACAAGCCTTAAGAGGCAAAACACATCAAAGACCTCAGAAAGCTACAAGCATTAATAGACACAAGTACATCAAAGACCTTAGATGACTACAAACCTCAACAGATATAGAAACATCAAAGACTTCAAAATGCTACGAGCCTCATAAGGCACCAGTGCATTTCAAGCTCCTATAAGGCATAAGTCTAAGAGGGCACATGCCTCAAAAGATACAAACCTAAAGAAGATAAATCTTAGAAGACATGAGTTTAAAAAGGTATGTGATTTTTGTTATATAAAATATATGTGCTAACTTCAAGAAGGCATAAGCCCAAAAGTTGGTTTATACAAATTTATTGTAGACTTTCATATGTTTGAAAAGCTAAAGAATCTCAGAAGGCATAAACATCAAAAGAAGTCAACATCAACAGAACCCCAGAGGCATGGCAGCAGAAGCCCAACAGTTGGGTAATAATACCCCAAAAGTGAGGCAAAAGCATCTCATAAAGGTCAATCTCAGCTTGGAAGCAATATCAAATTTTTTGTTACTTCAAGCAAAACACACAAACAAACACATTATCACCATGTGCAAATGTCACATTATGCAATGGAAGGGCTAATATAAGTCAACTCACCTTCAAGTGAAGTTTGCATCTCCTCCTTAAAATTTTAATACTTCTGCTGATCTCCAGCAAGAAGAGATTCACCAAATAATGTCATCGTTAGAACAAAAAAATCTCCCCTGGTGGCGTGACAGGAAAACTCCAATTTTTCTTCGTCTAATTTAGAATGCACGACAACGAGAATCACATTTGGATTGTGCGGTGGGAAAATTCCAGCTTTCTTTGTCTACTCCAACACATCTAGAAAATTTACTCACATACCATCATCATAGTAACATAAAAGAATATCTCATTAATTGTCTGCTACATAGGTCAGGGACAACTTTCTTCTTCACAACAACATGAAAGAAGATCTCGTTGGTCCCATGGTATGCAAGACAGGGCAGTCTTTCTTATGTGCCATAACACAAAAGAGGATATTATTTATCGTCTGCTATGTATGATGATGACGATTTTGTCCTTCATAACAACGTGAAAGAAGATCTCATTGATCGTCTGCTACATAGGTCGGGGACGACTTTCTTCTGCCACCGCAACATGAAAAGAAGATCCCATTGATTGTTTGTTACGTAGGTCACTCAAAACTTTGATTTCAATGAACTTTTGAGCAATAAACATTCAAAATTGATGCATGACATAGATTTCAAAACAATCTTTTGAGCAATAAACATTCAAATTTCAATTAAGGTCACTCAGAACTTTGATTTCAACGAACTTATAGTCCAACTGACCGGCTCAACAGGACAGACCCAATGATACCAAAATTAGTGTAATACAAGTCAAATAAAACCCAGATCAAGCCATTAAACCACTTTTAGAAGCTTTTCAAGCACACTTAAAAGATTAAATAAAAGCCTAATCTAACAAGCTTATAATTGAATCAAGTGTCTTAATAAGAAGAATCCAACAATCTCTAAATCACTTAATTCTAACATCATTAAGACACTCAAATGTCATCAAACACTATATAATCATAGAAGCTCTTTGGACTGTTTGATCAAAGTGGTTCATATTTTGCATTAATTGCACTTGAAAATCTATAAATGAAACCTCACCCCTCTCTTAGAAAGAGGAGAGCTTAAGGCCCACAGGAAGAGCTTGAAGCTTTGAGAAGGAGCTGGAGTCTAGCATCATTCCTGCCACTGTTGAACGCCGCCGAACACTGTCACCCACCACTTGCCCGTCGTTGTCGATCACCATCGATCGCTGCTCATTTCCTGTGAAAAATCCTGCGCGCATCGATGTTGTAACTCGTGAGGCTTTGTAATCATTTCCCGTCTGTGGTATAAAGGTTTTTACTTATAATATTCAGTTTATAGTGGATCTCTTCAACTGGGCCGATCATGTGGTTTTCTTATGTACGAGTTTTCCACATAAAAACTCCTTGTGTAATCACTAATTCTTTCTTTTCTTCTGAGTATATTTTGGATTCTCGTGCAATGCTAAAACAATAATTTATTAATCTATTGCCACAAATCTTCTAGCACGCATCAACACCTAATATAATATCTGAACCATGTTTTCTACTTATTCCGATATAGTTTATCATTGCTCTTCACTGTCCTCACCATCATTATTTGCCATATTTCAAACATTATAATACATTTGATTTTTATTCAATCAAATTATTTTAAAACACATGTATTTTAAAGACAAATAAAAATATCTTTCAATCCAATTAGAAAGATGCATAAGATAGGGTTTGAACGCATCCATTCTTGTTTATCATACTGTACGGTCAATTATTTGACTTCACCATGCTTTCACACTGAAATTGGACGGCACGCAGTAGAAAATAGAAAATCAAATTGTGTTTGAACGGCGGTGATTTAAATCATAGCAGTCGGCGCTACCGCGGCTCTTTCATTCACGCAAGTTTATGCGACCCCGGACGCCTTCAGACAAATTTCCTGCGGGCCTACAGTAAATACTAGAAGGACAAGTGGCAAATTTGAGTTTCGGTGAAAGCTATGAGCAGTCGTGGACTCCGACGGCTATATAAAAGAGGGATCCAGACCTCATTTTCTAATCCCAATTCCCCAACGAAGAAGAAATCGGAGACGGTGACCGTCGGGTTAGGGTTGGGGTAGATGATGATGGGCGGCGGCGGGGAGGGGGATCCCCTTGGCGGGAGGATGGGCATGATGCCGGGTTTTCAGCTGCAGATGATGCCGGTGGCGGCGGAGATGATCGGGACGAGTGGCAGTGCTGTGGGAGGTGGCGGAGGACACAGGGGGAGGGAGGAGAAGATGCCGCAGTGGGGGCAGCAGGAGACTAGGGAGTTGATAGCTATTCGAGCTGAGCTGGAGCGGGACTTCACTTTGTCGCGTCGGAACAAGACTGTGTGGGAGGCTGTGGCGTTGAGGATGAGGGAGAAAGGTTATCGAAGGACATCTGAACAGTGCAAGTGCAAGTGGAAGAACCTCGTCAATCGATATAAGGTAAGCTCTCTTTCTATTTTCTTGCCTCCCGGCCCTAGATAGGTTTCATTCTTTTTGGTTAAAAGCTGCTTGCGATGACGTAGTTTTAGTCTTGAGTGAGGTTGGCACGGATTTTTTCGTCTCCTTTTGGTTTAATTGGGTATGGGGATAGGTTAGATTGGTTTTTGGCCAGGAAAAGCTGCTCAGACCGGAAAGGATGGATTTAATTGAAGAGAAAGGTCAAGCGTTCTAATGCCCTTTTTTGCTTGGATTTGGTTGATCAATTCAGTTTGCTCGCGCAAAATGTAGCCTAGAAATTTTTGAATCTTAAGCTGGCTTTCTTCAGGTTTAACCTGGAACATGTCTAGAAACCCATTATTTTTTAATTCGTCCAAAGCTTTCTAAACTATGAGACGCCCATCCTATTAGGATATAGTGCCCGGTAATAAATTAGCAGAAGTTAATCCTTCTATGCAAATTCGGCAGGCTGATGAACTATGAAACTTACCTACCTCTCAAATCAACCCGTTTCCCTTTTGGTAAAACTTGCTCAATTTTTTGCAACAGGGAAGTCAACCTCAGGTTCTCTATACAATGGGCTTCAACAAGGCACTTGGTCGTCCTGAAGATTGTATTTTCTTTCGCTCATTCTATAACATTGACTTTGATCATCTTCTTTAAATAGGAGGTCAAGTACCAGACGTGAGCATATTAAAATACGTACTTTTTTTGACAAAGGGGCAATCCTCTCTCTTATCTTTATATTGTCTGGCTAAATTAAGGGCGATTTTTCATTAAAAGATTCAACCAAACCTCTCTTCAACAAGTTTTATCACATACCCTAACTTCAATTAATGTAATTGCCGTTTTGTCTGCTCTTTTGATTCTACGCTTTCTCATTTAGGGCGTGGGAAAATTTTTCTGAATAATCTTTGTTCCAGTATCCTTCTATATATTGTGAGAGTGAAAAATGTTGAGCACCATGAAATAGTCTGTGAGCTGTGAGTATGCATGAGCTAGCTTTGTAGAGTGAGAAACATGATTAATACATATATATGTAAAGATATAAACATACATACATACATATATCTATAGATATATACATACATACATGCATATGTAAAGATATATACAAACATACATACATACATACATACATATATAGATATATATACATAAATACATACATACATACATGCCTACATAAATATAGATACATATAATACATGCATATATATATATATATATATATATATTGGAAGATTGACATACATACCACTCATTCTCTACGTATTTACATATCTAACACCTAAACTTCAAATTTTACATCTATACCACCTTACCTATATATTGAAAGGTGTATTTCACTTTTGAAAAGTTAAATTGGTGGTATTTTTCATGTGATTTGAAATATTAGGGCGATATAAATGTAAAAAGTAAATTTTAGGCGTTAGATACATAAATACATAGAATTGGGTGGTTTGTACGCAAGTACCTCCTTTTTTGAGCAGATATTTCAGGAGGAGACTCACTTCTTTCTATTAGAAAAGTGGTGTGGTAAAGTCTCCTCTTGCCACTTTTAACAAGGCATTGCTTTGGTGATTCTCACGCTTGCCCTCCGAGAACCAGTGGTTTACCTTGAAACCATGGCAGAAATTGAAGAATTTAACATCTTTATCAACTCTCGGACTTGCTATATTAGCATTAGTGTCGAGTTCAATGATGAGAATAAATCCACCATTGTCAAGTACTTCTAATTGAATTTTGACATCTTTGCGAGTCACCTACCTTAAATTAAATATTAACTAAGCGGCTTGCCCAATCAAACACTAGAAAAGATAAGTCACCACTACTTATGCAGAGCTTATCATACTAAGTTGCCAAAGCTATTGGAAGCCAAATGGAAGTCCAATACCTGGATTGGATTTCTAACATTGTTTTTGTGCATTAGGCAAGTGAAAAATTGAGAATGTGTATAGATTTTACCAATCTTATTCAAGCTTATTTGAAATACCTCCTTCAAAACATAGGTTTGAATGAAAAATTAAGAATTTGCAAGAGGTCAATTGCAATCAAATTTATAAAACATGTGGCATAATGCTAAATTGTAGGGTTTGGGTAGCTTTTGATTGTCCTTCTCATGCCCGAGGTATCCAAAGAAATTCTAAGAAGATAAAGATAATACTGAATACCTTTGAAAGTTATAGGAATTAGTCACTTTCTTTTTGTGTATATTGTATGGTTGCTGCTTCTGTGTTTCAAATCTGATCATCAGATACACCACTGACCTTAGGAGGCTCTTGCAGAAACATAATTTTTCTCACATGTTCAACTCGGTGTTTTCTGGTATAATGTATAGGTTGTTGATGGATCACACCTTTCCAAATTGTTTTCAATGGAGGGCTGTATTCTATTGCAGGATAATTGAGATGATTTCTTCCAAGTCAATGGCATTATTATGTTGAGCATAAAGAAGTAAGATTTACATACATACCACTTCAAATTCTTATGTATTTACATATGCCTAAACGTCAATTTTTGCATATAAGCTACCTTACCTTCCAGCGAAAATGTGTCTCACTTTTTAAAAGTTAAAAAATAGTGGTATTTTCTTATGTGAAATGAAAGATTTGGGTTGTTAGATATGTAAATACATAGGAATTGGGTGGTATGTATGTAGATGCCTTGATTAAGAATAGCCGCAAATTCATACGGCTCTATTCATGTTAGACTAGGGGTGTATACAAGTCGGGACGAGCTCGAATTAGGGGTTAATCGAGCTCAACTTGTTTAGTATATACCTGGCTTTAACTTGAGATCATCTTGAACTTGAGCTCATCTTGTGAGCTCAAGGTTTACTCTTGGAAACAAAATTTGACTTGAGCTTGGCTCATATATGAGAACTCGATTGGGAAGCGAGATGGTTGAGATCGGGATTGACAGATTTAATAAAATTTCACAGAATAATCTATCTTGTAGCAATGAATCACTTTACCAAATTTCACCAAATAGGTACCATAAAACCGATAAAAATCATGCATCGATTTATCATTACAAGTCGGGCAGTTGCAATCGAGCTTGATTCATGAATGTTGTCATCCCGTGTAGGATTAGATCCTAGAGGAGTATGGAATGGGAGTCAGACTAGGGATGCAAGTCACTGACTCGCCATTGAGGGGAACGATCGTTTGCAACCGTTGTTTTATAGAGGAGGGCGATGCTTTCGTTTGGGAATTGAGAGTCCACTTAGGACAAATCATTTGGGAATAGAGTTAGGGAGTCTGTTAGGGAAATTCACGAAGTGATTTCTTAGTTTTATATTTACTTATTCAAGTAGCTCGATTAATTCCCTAGCCAAATTCAGTCAAACACAGATTCGAGCTTGTATAATATACGAGCTCGAAATTGAGCTCAGGCTTAGCTGGACAAACTCGGCTCACGATCGAGCTCGAGTTGACTTTCCTCACTTACACCTTTTTACAACCTGTATGTTAGATTGATCACATAATTGTTTTTATGCTTAGCATACCTTTTTATAATAAAAATTGTAAAAGAAATACAACAGAAATGTATGAACTTTGGTAGTTGTGGCATTTGGTAGTTGTGGCGTCGCAGATTTTAAAATGGTATATTTTTGTCATTCACATCATGAAATCCTTTGCTTTTTGTAAGTTTTTTGTGTTATTTCAAGTAATGTTATCTTCTATGTTGCACGAACACAGACACGGCACGGATACGGACGTGAGATTGTATATTATTAGAAATATTGGACACGAACAAGTGTAGGACACACCGTTATAATAAAAATTATTAAAAATATGTGTATAAATAAAATAATGAAAAGAGAATTAATAATATTAACTTTGAAAAACTAAGATGTCCATAGATAATTCTTTAGTTTATGACATACAAAATATAAGCATATTAAAATATATTATCTTATATTGCATCAAAATTCAACTTTTCTTAATCAACATGATTCATTAAAAGAAATAAAAAGATGTTCGATTTCTTTGGCATATACTTCTACTTCACATCCACTATCATCATCATTAAATATTATAGATTTCAACTCTGACTCATCAAGAGAAAGTTTTGTAATTTCCAAAATTCCTCTATCATCGAGGGTCCCAAATTTATCTCCCGCAACATTCCACTTATTGTTATCAAATTCCATATAATTTGGAGTATTTCTTGATAACAAACGAATGTTAGCATGCACATAAATTAAATTTTCAGCTCGTTGTGGGTTTATTTTGTTCCTCTTCATTGATTATATGAATGAATAATTGTTCTAATTTCTCGCACAACACGAGGAGGAGATTTGTCCAAGAATCTTTATGACAACAAATTGAAGTAAAGGCGTTGAAACTCCACGAATCAACAACCACATCTTTTGGTCCATCTTCCACCTCTCATGTAAAGATACTTGATCTCTAATTCATCTCATATATTGGAAGATTTACATACATACCACTCATTTTCTACAAATTTACATATCTAATACCTATACTTCAAATTTTACTTCTATACCACCTTACCTATATATTGAAAGGTGTATTTCACCTTTGAAAAGTTAAAATGGTAGTATTTTTTATGTGATATGAAATATTAGGGCGATATAAATGTAAAAAGTAAATTTTAGGCGTTAGATACATAAATACATAGAATTGGGTGGTTTGTACGCAAATACCTCCTTTTTTGAGCAGATATTTCTGGAGGAGACTCACTTCTTTCTATTATAAAAGTGGTGTGGTAAAGTCTCCTCTTGACACTTTTAACAAGGCATTGCTTTGGTGATTCTCATGCTTGCCGTCCGAGAGCCAGTGGCTTACCTTGAAACCATGGCAGAAATTGAAGAATTTAACATCTTTATCAACTCTTGGACGTGCTATATTAGCATTAGTGTCGAGTTCAATGATGAGAATAAATCCACCCTTGTCAAGTTCTTCTAATTGAATTTTGACATCTTTGCGAGTCACCTACCTTAAATTAAATATTAACTAAGCGGCTTGCCCAATCAAACACTAGAAAAGATAAGTCACCACTACTTATGCAGAGCTTATCATACTAAGTTGCCAAAGCTATTGGAAGCCAAATGGAAGTCCAATACCTGGATTGGATTTCTAACATTGTTTTTGTGCATTAGGCAAGTGAAAAATTGAGAATGTGTATAGATTTTACCAATCTTATTCAAGCTTATTTGAAATACCTCCTTCAAAACATAGGTTTGAATGAAAAATTAAGAATTTGCAAGAGGTCAATTGCAATCAAATTTATAAAACATGTGGCATAATGCTAAATTGTAGGGTTTGGGTAGCTTTTGATTGTCCTTCTCATGCCCGAGGTATCCAAAGAAATTCTAAGAAGATAAAGATAATACTGAATACCTTTGAAAGTTATAGGAATTAGTCACTTTCTTTTTGTGTATATTGTATGGTTGCTGCTTCTGTGTTTCAAATCTGATCATCAGATACACCGCTGACCTTAGGAGGCTCTTGCAAAAACATAATTTTTCTCACATGTTCAACTCGGTGTTTTCTGGTATAATGTATAGGTTGTTGATGGATCA
>NW_018250322.1:154796-171436 GCF_001263595.1 Phalaenopsis equestris | reverse complement strand
ACCTGAGATTGAAATATTCGCGTTGGTGGCTGCTGCTTCGGATGCATTCTTGTCATGCGCTTTGGTTTTGTTTATTGCATTTGATTTTATTATAGAAAGCATTGTTTTGTCTCTTGTTTTTTTTTTCTGTATTTTATTATTATTCTTTTAAATGAATGATGTTTCGATCATGTAATTTATATAGAAATTTAGAACTTATATTGCACAATATAGAAACATGCAAAAGCCTCGTATTAGACAAACTACATCAGAATCCTAAAAGATAGGTTTTTATATTGCATGATATACAATCATGCAAAAGCCTAAGAGTGTGTGATGATTTAAGTCATTCTAAACAAAGGTAATGACTTATTAATCAACACCATCTGAGAAAACGTTGGGTTTTATTTGAGGTTCATCATTCGTTTCATGTTTCATTTTCTTTTAGATATATGAGAGGCAGATAATTGACTAGCCACAACACCACCAAAGTCTATAAAGAAAATGACTCAAGAAAAGAAGAAAATCATGCCTTAAAAGGTTTATCATAGGTTCTTATTATTTACTTATAGTAGCCTTGCGAAACAAAATTAGGTTAGAGTTCTTATAAAATGTTTATTATGACAGAAGTGACTATTGAAAACTAATTAAATTTTATTTTATGCTACACTGGTCAATATCTCATGGTTCCATCATCCTGTTATTATTGTTAGTTTTGGATTTACTTTTCTTAAAGAGGTAGTTAAATCTGTTTAGATCGGAAAACTTTTGTTTTACGTCGTCGAAGAAGCCTTTGTAAACCTAAAGGATTAATTATTATTGTTTATTATTTTTTTTTATTAATTTTTATTGTTATTATATTTTTATGATTAGTATATATTTTTTTAATTAAGCTCATTTATATGCTTTATTGAAGACATATATCAAGGTTTAACATCATTAAAATTTGTAAGAATCCATTAATCACTTGGGGAAGTGAATATGGTTCTTATAAACTCAAATCATTATACTTTTAGATTTTTTCGTTGTTTTTCTGTAATCTTATGAACTATTTTGTTGAAAATTTTGTGATTTTTAAGGTTTAAATTATTTTGACTTACCTAATTTCAAAATAATGTAATAAATAAATATTAAGTTGAAAAGCTTTATGTTAAAATTTTATGTATTTTTGCATTTTATTGTATTTGTTAGATTTATCTTAATTTTGAAGGTGATTTTATTCAAAAATTCATAATAAAGTTAAGTGGTCTCCAAAGTACTTTAAATTTCACTTAAATGTTTGAAGTATGATTCCAAACAATCTCATAATTTTCTAAATCATTTCAAGTTCATTTTAGATTTTTCATGAATTATTTGACTTATTAATAGGTTTATTAATAGAAAATAATTAAGAGAGTAATGAATCAAAGCAAAATTTTTTATTTTATTACTTCTTTCAATTCAATTGACCTATGGGTGAAGACTTCATTTATTTTGGAGTTCTATAAGAAAAATTATTCATATTTTACTAAGAAATTTATATTTTTAAATATCTTATTTATATTTCAACCACTTCTGCCTACGTTGGAAATATTTTTAATGATTTATCTTCAGTTGATTAACAATTTGGTTCGATTAATTGAGTTTCATTACTTCTACTTCTTTCATTTACTAAGTGGTTATTATGTAATGGGAAAATAAATTTTTTTTTTTTTTTTTTTTTTTTTTTTTTTGTATATTCAGAGAAACTTATAAATCTACCTCAAAACCAACATTAAATTTATAAATTTTTATAGTGTTTTGTTATTTATGTTCCATTTAAGAGTTCCATTTTAAATTTTAGTGATTTTGAATTATATATAGTTTATTTTTAAGTTGTTAAGGTAATAAAGGCAATTTTACAATTTTGAAGAAAATAAAAAAAATATCCTAAATTGCTTTAAAAACTATCAAAATTCACTATATATATATATACTTATCTATCTATCTATCTATCAATTAGTATATTATTTACTTATAAAGTTCAAGTTATTCCATAAAGTTCAATAATTTTTATTCAATTGAATTTTGTTTTAATGAATTAAAGTTAAGAAAAAGTAAATTTGTAAATTTAAGGGAAAACTACATGCTCACCAATGCTTACTTTCAAACTAATCTCAATTTTATTGAAATTTATTCATTTATGATTTTAAGTATGATTCCAATTAGATTATTCAACTTAATCATTTTTATTTGTTTATTTTAGCCCTTAAACATGATTTCATAATTTTATAAATTTTGATAATTTTCAAGTAGATTATTATGCAAAACCATTTAAATTGTGGTGGGAGATCTTAATTAGTAAGTTAATCAATTTCAAACAGTATTGCCCACCAATTAATCATCCAAGCACTTTAAGGTTTCAAATTCTTAACAATTTACTAATTAATCTTAATAACTGTTTGCATGTTTTATGGATTTGATTAAAGTTCTAACTAACGCATCATGTTTCATTCTTCCCATCAATGTTTCAGCATAGTTTTTACTCATTTAACCCCTAATATAATCCAATGTTAAATAAAAGAGGTCTTAAACTATAAATATAATATTTACAAATATACATTTATTAAGAAAATTTAATAAACTATCATGTAATAATCAAGATTAATGTCTAATTGAATAAAGTGATCACCCATAGGCCATTTAATATTTCAGAGGTTAATCTATATTTTTTTCAAAATATATTTTAATTTCTAGAATTATTTTTTTTCGATAAATGCAAAAGCACGAGGAAACTTCATTTAAGTAATCAAAATTTATATCTATTTATGAAAAAAATTACAGAGGTATCATATGGTCAAGAGGTTCAATCAGATGTAATTTCATTTTATTTTGATTTATATTTTAAATTTTATGAATTAATATTTGTTCTAATGGTTTAAAAATCATTTAAAATTTATTTAATGTTATTATCTTCTGATTTTATTTTTATTAAATTTTCTTAGTTTTCTCGAATCCAATACATTTATTTTTGTATTTTTATCATTTTTTAATTTCCTATGATTTTTAAAGTTATGTGGAATTAAATGGATTTTATTAATTCAGAATAATTAAGTAATTTTTTTTATAGGCCCGCCGTGTCAGCTGCCTCATCATCCTCCCTTTCCATGTGTCTCGCTCTGATTCACTGCCTTGGCCGTAACAACCTACTCATCAACTCCCTCTCCACAATACCGTATGTCAATGACACATAATCCCACTCTGCCTTGGCCGTAACAACCTACTCATCAACTCCCTTTCCACAATACCGTTTGTGAATCGAACAATGACACACAATCCCACGTTAATCCGAGTCACCCATTTTTCTAAATAAGAAATGGATGGTATCAGTTCATTGTTCATGAAGGGCTAAGAATCGAGCACAGTCCATATAAAGGAAACTGCTCGATCTACTTCATTTCTCTATGGATTTAAAAAATCTACGGCTCTACACGTTCATCGCATTAAGACCTATCTATCTAACAAAAAAGATCATTTAGCAAGCATGTTTATTTCGCAAAGGCCGAAAACCAAAGTGAACTAAGAAAAATAGAAAGGTACCTCAATTTGGTGGTGATCTTCTCAATCCAATTGTTGTATCAACTTTATAACGATCCAATGAGTATGCTTCAAGTCCCAATTTGAAGTCCCAAAGCCTCAGTTTATGAAGTTGATCAAACCCATGTGCTCCTCAATTAAGCAATGATCTAGAGGGCTTAGAGTTTGCACAATTGATTAGGGAAGTGGGATTTATTGCTCAGAGAAGTTAATGGAAGTGATGGATGGTGAAACTGAGTCAAATGTAATGAAATTCGAATGTGTCCGGGTTCGGGTAAGCTCAATTAATGGTGGATTTTGTCCTTGGGATAATGGATTTGACATGGAAGGAATGATGGAGCTCTGGAGAGTTTTTTATGACTTTTTCAGAAATTTTATGCCCTAATACTATTCGTCATGCAACCATATATTTACAATTTTCACAGTTGAGAACAAAATTTATTTCTTCACAACGCTTCATAACTCTTCCTAAATGATCTAAACATAAATTAAAAGAAGTTTTAAATACTGAGAAATAATCCATAAAAATTTCAATTCCATTTTCAATTAGATTATAGAAAATTGACATCATATATCTTTGAAAAGTTACATAGGCAATACATAATTCAAATGATATTCTTCTAAAAGCAAAAGTTCTATAAGTACTAGTAAATGTTTTTTTTCTCTTGATCCTCATGAGCAATAGATCAGACCTCCACTGTATCACGACCGTCGCCTTGACGCAGCTCGGCGTCCAGACGACGGACGTAATAATGAGGGCGAGATTAGGTCTTGTGAATGAAGAGGGAGAAACTAAAATTAACACAGGATTGATGGGATGCCTTTTTTGGTGTTACCTGCAATTAACTTTCTGTGGCTAGTAATATTTAACAAGAGGGGTGAAATCCGTAAATATCAAAATTTGGAGTGCTAGATATGTAAAAACTCCTTCAAGAAATTCTGTGGCAAAAAAAAAAAAACAAATGAAGCCATCTCTAGGGCTGTCAAAAAAGCTCGTTGTTCGCGAACAGTTCGTGTTCGGTTCGTCAATGAGTTCACGTTCGATTCGTTCGATAAGTAAACGAGACAAACGCGAACAAATTTTTTTCGTTCGGTTAGTTAAACAAACCAAACACGAACAGTGATGCGTTCGTTCGTGTTCGAATCGTTATTGTTTGAAATATAAAATAATATAAAATAATTATATATAAAAAATTTATTATATTTTAAAACATTAAATTTTATAAATTATAATATATAATAAAATAATAATACTTCGTTCGTTAAGAAACGAACACGAGCTTATTTCAAACAAACTAAATTTTAAATAAAGCGAACACGAACACAAGCTTTGTTCGTTCGTGTTCGGTTTGTTTACACGCCTAGCCATCTCATCCTTAGATTCTCACCGGCTGAATGATGGTGGGCCCACAGAAACCACACGCCCCAAAATCACCACATAAGGCGCAACATGATATCTCCTCCAACCAATAGTCTCCTCCCCTTCCATATCTTCCCACCCTCTCCTCCTCCTCTAACAAGACGAAGAAAAATAGCTCCTTTTCTCTCTGTTAAAAAAAAAATAGTAGAAAAAATACAGAGAAATTAAGGTTTTTATAAAAAAAGAAAGAAAAAAAAGCCCAGAAGCGCTTTCTTCTCCATTGGAAATCTCAAAATCCAATCTTTCTCTGCTCATCCAGCGCATGTGGTCAGGTATTCTTCTTCTTCTTCTTCCTTCATCTGAAACGATGAAGATGATAAAAAGGGGGACAGAATTCTGATGTATTTACACATGGAACATCTAAACTTTCATATTTACTTAATAGTTTTTACTGTAATAACTTCTTTGCTTTTCTTAGTTGCAGAATGTTTTATAACTTGTTTCTTGCTTAGGAGTTGTACTTATGAAATTGTTTGTTAAAAACTGTTCTTTTGATTCTTTTCATTTGGCTGTTATTGGTGGTATCGGCATCAAATAATCAGAATGATCGATGAGATTGGTCTTCATAGATTGAAAGTTTCAGCATTTCTGCTCTTGTTGTTGTTTTTCCTTTTTTATTTAAATGAGTTTAGTGAACTTCTCTTTAATTTTTTTTATATTGGATAAATAAAAGATTTAGTTTAAAACATACGGAAACTGAGATTTAATAAGATAGCAGGACTTATGTGGCTAACATTTAGCATATATAAAGGCTAAATCGTTTCCATGTTCCATTTAAATGATTCTTAAAAGAACTGTAATTTTTTACCTTGCTTGCAATAAAATCTAATTTCATTGAAATTTCACTAACAAATCTGTGTTTTTTGTTATTAAAGCTGCTTGATGCAAGATGGTGATGGCCGCAGTTGTAGGTCTGGCTGCCGGAAAAAGGTTTCCAAGAAGCTCTTTTTATTCCTCAGATTTTGCAGAAAAAAACATTTTTTCTGATCATAAAACTGTTCGGCCATCAACAACTTCAAATATAGCCATTATATTTGCTCAAAAGTCATCAAATTTTTGCACGGAAGCTTCAGCACACAGACAATCAAAACCCATCAAAGCTCTTATGACACATGTCGATACTTACGCCCCCTCCGCCGCTCATAACTCGTTCGACATCTCCGGCGGCGGTGCCGTCGAGGATCACGGCGGTGACATCGAATCTTCCCTCGAAGCCCTAATCTTGTTGCAGAAATCCATGTTGGAGAAGCAATGGGAGCTCTCATTCCGACATGTGAGGAGTGCTGCAACTAGTACTGAGAGGAAGGCGGGGGTTGCTCCATCTGGGATCTCGGCGGAGCAACGGAGAGCGGAGAGGAGGAGGAGGAAGTTTACAATAATAATAATATATTAATATACTATAGCAGTAATATACTAATATAAATATTGAATATTTATATAATATAAGTTATATAATTAATATATAATATTATTTTTATATATTGATATTAGGGATGTCAAACTGGCTCGTCGTTCGCGAACAACTTGTGTTCGGTTCGTTCGTTAAGAAACGAACACGAGCTTATTTCAAACAAACTAAATTTTAAATAAAGCGAACACGAACACAAGCTTTATTCGTTCGTGTTCGGTTCGTTTACACGCCTAGCCATCTCATCCTTACATTCTCACCGGCTGAATGATGGTGGGCCCACAGAAACCACACGCCCCAAAATCACCACATAAGGCGCAACATGATATCTCCTCCAACCAATAGTCTCCTCCCCTTCCATATCTTCCCACCCTCTCCTCCTCCTCTAACAAGACGAAGAAAAATAGCTCCTTTTCTCTCTGTTAAAAAAAAAATAGTAGAAAAAATACAGAGAAATTAAGGTTTTTATAAAAAAAGAAAGAAAAAAAAGCCCAGAAGCGCTTTCTTCTCCATTGGAAATCTCAAAATCCAATCTTTCTCTGCTCATCCAGCGCATGTGGTCAGGTATTCTTCTTCTTCTTCTTCCTTCATCTGAAACGATGAAGATGATAAAAAGGGGGACAGAATTCTGATGTATTTACACATGGAACATCTAAACTTTCATATTTACTTAATAGTTTTTACTGTAATAACTTCTTTGCTTTTCTTAGTTGCAGAATGTTTTATAACTTGTTTCTTGCTTAGGAGTTGTACTTATGAAATTGTTTGTTAAAAACTGTTCTTTTGATTCTTTTCATTTGGCTGTTATTGGTGGTATCGGCATCAAATAATCAGAATGATCGATGAGATTGGTCTTCATAGATTGAAAGTTTCAGCATTTCTGCTCTGATTTAAATGAATTTAGTGAACTTCTCTTAAATTTTTTTTTTATATTGGATAAATAGAAGATTTAGTTTAAAACATACGGAAACTGAGATATAATAAGATAGCAGAACTTATGTGGCTAACATTTGGCATATATAAAGGCTAAATCTTTTCCATTGGTATGTACATACATGGGGATTGGGCGGTATATATTTAAATGCCCCCCCTCACCCCTTTTGTTTGTGAGGGCATTCACATAATTAGTACCACCACACAATTCTTAAACATTAACATATCTAACATCTAATTTTCATATTTCCATGCATAACACTCAAATCCTTAACATTTTGTAAAAAAACATTACTATTAATAACTTTTTAAGAGTAAAATTTGTATTTTCATTCATAGTTTTATAACACCAAAGAGTTATAGATGTAAATATCAAAGTTCAGGGGTTAGATATGTAATACATAAGAATTATTTTCATTTATGTAAATTTTTATTCTTTTAATGCCATTTCAACGGTTTTGTAATGGTAGAGATAAAATAATATTACCTACGTGCCTCACCACCCATGGTAGGAACATTTAACTTTTTTCTCTTATGCTTGCTGGCCAATGTAGAGTGTTATTATTATGACAATGGACTGATATAGTACTATTTTCTATGGAGCCTTCGTGAAAACTATTTTCTTTATGATTTTAGTGGTAATGTACATGTTGTTAATCTAATATTTGTTTCATTTTTAAATTCTTTAAATTCTCTTTTGATTATGTTGAATCTTGAATTACACTCAAGGAATAGAGCTTGAGACAAGAGATAAAGAGAGATAGAGAGATGTACAATAATAAATAGTAATCAGTATTATAGATTAGTCATTTCTCATAAAACAATTCTTCTATTTATGGAGAAGGGAATACAATATGCAAACTTACTTGTTTGCCCCCACTTTAATGTGAGCGTTACAAGGTATTTTAGGTATTTTGCAGTATGGGCCTACAACTCAGCTACCCTCTAACTCGGTTCAGCTTAAATCAATGGTTCTTCGTTCAGCAAGACCAGCTCGTCGGAGTGTGTTGAATCAGGGTTGCTGGTCTGACTATCAACCATTGATACCTGATTGATGAGCTCTTATTGGCGGAATGAAACTATATTATCGAGTAGATGGTGAATCACCGTAATCCAAGAAATATCTCATTCCTTGATGATTAGGTCCTTCGGGAAGCTCATGGGTTATGTTATTGCCACATCTTGATCCCTTATGAGTAATCTCAGGGGTGTCCATGAAACTGTTGATGATATTGAACTTGTACCTTGAGTCGGGTTGTGGCGATAGACAAATTAATATCTCAGCTCGGCTCGATTGGACTTGGTCCCTGGTTCGGATGGCCTACACCCAGTCGGCTTCCAACCCCGATACGGAGAATTTCATCTGATCAAGTTAGCGGGTCTTTTGACCTCCCGCCCGTGGGCCCCCTTATTTGTACATTTCTATCTTTTAATTTGCTGGATCTCCTAGAAATTAGTGTCAATGCATTCCTAATGTATAGCTTCTTAAATGATTTGATTATTATTACTATTATTTGTTGGGCGATGTGGGGCCCAACTCACTTTATCCATGTTTGGACAATTCTTGTATCGTTGGCAAGATATTAAATGTATTTAATTCTTTCCTTCGTTGGATGCCTTACCACTTCTTCCTATCGAGTTCTCGCCTCTCTTGATTTCATAACACAGAAGTAAAGGCTCCCTCCCATTTTCGCGAATTAAGGCAGCTTGCCTTGCTCAGCTCTCCAGGGATTTCTTTGATGGGCTGAATAGAAAATTTAAAAACTGCAAAAAGTTCATCTCAGCTATATAGCTCTCCCTTTGCGTGAGTTCTCCGGTGCTCCTTTTTACGGAACAAGAAGGCAACGCAATTCATAGTTTTATAACACCAAAGAGTTATAGATGTAGATATCAAAGTTCAGGGGTTAGATATGTACCATTACAAAACCGTTGAAATGGCTCTTCGGTTAGTTCTTCTCCTTGGTTTTCTTCTTTGGGTGGCTCTCAGGTAGAGGGAGAGAGAGAGAGATAAGGAGAAGGAGAGAGAGAGAGAGAGACAAAGGGGTACAGAAAGAGTTTCTTGTAATAGTCGATGTGGTTGACGACTTGCAATCCTGAAAGCTATAAAATCCTTTGCAGCTCCGTAAATGTAGGGAATTTACAAAACCACATAAATATGTGTGGTCCGCTGTGTTTTTTTGTTTGCAAATTTCTCGTTTCAATTTTGTTTTATTGTCGCCGTTTTTCACAACAATTGGTATCAGAGCCTTGACTTGGATTTGAGGAAAGCGATGACTGGAGATGAGGTGATGACATTGAGGATCGAGAAGTTTAATGACACAGATTTTGATTACTGGAGGATGTAGATAGATGTCTACTTCTATGAGAAGAAACTTCACCTACTGTACTAGAAAAACAACCGGAAAAAATGAACGAGATTGAATGGAATTTGTTGGATCGACAAGTTTTGGGGGTTATTCAATTAACCCTATCTAGATCTGTTGCCCACAATATTATCAAGGAAAATAGTACTGTAAATCTCATTGAAGCTTTGTCAGGTATGTATGAAAAGCCATCGACGAATAACAAAGTGCACTTGATGAAAAAATTATTCAACTTAAAGATGACAGAAGTTATGTCTGTCGCTCAACATCTAAATGATTTCAATACCATTACAAATCAATTGTCTTCTGTTGAAATTGATTTTGACGATGAGATACATGCGCTGATATTGTTGGTTTCATTATCAAATAGTTGGGAAGACATGAAGATGACAATTAACAATTTTGCAGGTAAATTTACATTGAAATACGATGATATTTGTGATTTAATTTTGACTGGGGAGGTGCGCAGAAAAAAGTTTGGCGAGAGCTCGGGTTTGAGTTCGGCACTGAATGTAGATTCTAGAGGGAGATCAGATGACAGAAAATAAAACAGAGGAAGATCAATATCAAAGCACAGAGGCAAGAATAAGTCAAAGTCGGGTCAGCAGACAACCTACTGGAATTAGGAAAAAGTTGGCCACATAAAAATGAACTGCAAAAATCCGAAAAAGGCAGAGGATGATAGCGCTAATGTTGTAACTGAAGAAGTACAGGATGCACTATTGCTAGAAATTCACAGTTCTATTGATGATTGGATACTAGATTCAGAGGCTTCTTTCCATACATCTTCTCCCCGAGAGTTAATGTGGAACTATGTTGCAGGTGACTTTGGGAAGGTGTATCTAGCTGATGAAAAAGCTCTGGATGTGATGGGATGGAAGACGTTGATATTGCACTCCATAATAAGAGCAAATAGATTTTGTAAAAGGTTAGACACATTCCTGAGTTGAATAAAACCTCATTTCTGTTGAGCAGCTCAATAAGAGTGATCATATAATAGTGTTCTCAGATAGCTTCTGGAAGGTTACAAAAGGGGCACTGGCAGGGTAAGAAAATTGACACACTATATATGATTACAGGTTTACTCAGACTTGGTCACATGAGTCAGAGGGGCATGAGAGAACTTCAGCTCAGAGTCAATCTGCCAGAGCTGAAGTTAGTTGATCTCAGCATGTCTGAGAGTTGCATTATGGAGAAGTAGAAGAATGTAAGTTTCTTGGAAAGTGGTGGAGCGCAAAAGCAACAAAACTGGATCGTGTACACACAAATATGTGAGGACCTTCTCCAGTGACATCCCTTGGAGGCTCTCGTTACTATGCCACAACCATTGATGACCACAATATAAAGGTAAGGTTTGTTGAGTGATGAGGAGAGTGGGTCATGGGCGTACATTTTTATTGTTCCGCAGTCAGCTTTAGAGTCGTGCGCCCCTACAGCTACATTTCGTAGGTCAGTTGGAAACAGACATTCTCCTCAGCGTTACTCACCAACCTTGAACTACATTCTGTTGACAAATGATGGAGAATTACAAAGTTATGAAGAAATCTTGCAAGATGAAAATTCGAGCAAGTGAGAGCTTGCCATGAAAGACGAGATGTATTCTCTGCCAGAGAATCGGACTTGGGAATTGAAAGAACTTCCACCAGGGAATAATGCATTGCACAACAAGTGGATGTACTGGGTGAAGTCTGAGCATGATGACAGTAAGAGGTACAAAACTAGACTTGTTGAAAAGGGCTTTCAGTAGAGACAAGATATTGCCTATGCAGTGGGATTTATAAGCAAAAACATGAGTAACCCAAGAAAGAGCTTAGATGTACAAAACTATGTTGATGTTGATATGTTGACTAAAGGTGTTATTCTTGAGAAACCGATGTTGTGCTTAACTTCAGGTGGTTTTCTAGCTTGAAGACAGAGACTTTGAGTTGCAAAGGTGAAATATATCATGTTTGCGGAAAAGGACGATGCAGCCAGTGTTCTGGTCTCCAAGAAGGAGAATTGTTGGGCGACGTTGAGTCGGACTCACTTCATCCATGTTTGAACAAGTCCTGTATCATTGGCAAGATATTAAATGTATTTAATTCTTTCGTTCGTTGGATGCCTTACTGCTTCTTCCTATTGAGTTCTCGCCTCTCTTGATTTCGTCACACAAACGGAAAGGTTCCCTCCCGTTTTCGCAAATGAAGGCAGCTTGCCTTGCCCAGCTCTCCAGGATTCCTTTAATAGGTCGAATAGAAGCTTTAAAAGCTGCACGAAGTTCATCTGAGCTATATAGCTCTCCCTTCGCGTGAGATCTCCTGTGCTCCTTCTTACGGAACAAGAAGGCAACGCAAGGCTCTCTGGTTGGTTCTTCTCGATTTTCTTCTTTAGGTGGCTCTCGGGTAGAGAGAGAGATAAGAAGAAGGAGAGAAAGAGAGACGGACAGAGGGAGAGGGAAACAATTTCTTGTAATAGTCGGCGTGGTCGACGACATGTAATCCTCAAAGCTAATAAAATCCTCTGCAGCTCCGTGAACGTAGGCATTTTGCCGAACCACGTAAATCTGTGTATTTCGCTATGTTTTTCTGTTTGCTAATTTCTCATTCTAATTTTGTTTTATTGTCATCGTTTTTCACAACATTATTATCATTTTCATCAATGTTACTCTTGTTCCCATTATTCGGACTGGCCTTATAAATCATTTTTTTTCATTCATTCCTGTTTGAAATGTTAAACCTGTTATTCGCTAATCATTTTTGAATAAATTCTATTCTTATAATATTAGGCGCACTCTTTTTCATTACTAATATTCGAAAATAAGTTATTGGATGCACTATTGCTAGAAATTCACAGTTCTATTGATGATTGGATACTAGATTCAGAGGCTTCTTTCCATAGCTTCCTTCTATACATCTTCCCACAACTAATTAATGTGAAATTATGTTGCAGGTGACTTTGGGAAGGTGTATCTGGCTGATGGAAAAACTCTGGATGTGATGGGATGGAAGACGTTGATATTGCACTCCATAATAAGAGCAAATAGATTTTGCAAAAGGTTAGACACGTTCCTGAGTTGAATAAAATCTCATTTCTATTGAGCAACTCAATGAGAGTGGTCATATAATAGTGTTCTCAGATAGCTTCTGGAAGGTTACAAAAGGGGCACTGGCAGGGTAAGAAAATTGACACTCTATATATGACTACAGGTTTACTCAGACTTGGTCACATGAGTCAGAGGGGCATGAGAGAACGTCAGCTCAGAGTCAATCTGCCAGAATTGAAGTTAGTTGATTTCAGCATGTCTGAGAGTTGCATTATGGAGAATTAGAAGAATGTAAGTTTCTTGGAAAGTGGTGGAGCGCAAAGGCAACAAAACTGGATTGTGTACACACAAATATGTGAGGACCTTCTCCAGTGACATCCCTTGGAGGCTCTCGTTACTATGCCACAACCATTGATGACCACAATATAAAGGTAAGGTTTGTTGAGTGATGAGGAGAGTGGGTCATGGGCATACATTTTTATTGTTCCGCAGTCAGCTTCAGAGTCGTGCGCCCCTACAGCTACATTTCATAGGTCAGTTGGAAACAGACATTTTCTTCAGCGTTACTCACCAACCTTGAATTGCATTCTGTTGACAAATGACGGAGAATTACAAAGTTATGAAGAAATCTTGCAAGATGAAAATTCGAGCAAGTGAGAGCTTGCCATGAAAGACGAGATGTATTCTCTGCCAGAGAATCAGACTTGGGAACTGAAAGAACTTCCACCAGGGAAGAATGCATTGCACAACAAGTGGATGTACTGGGTGAAGCCTCAGCATGATGACAGGAAGAAGTACAAAACTAAACTTGTTGAAAAGGGCTTTCAGTAGAGACAAGATATTGCCTATGCAGTGGGATTTATAAGCAAAAACATGAGTAACCCAAGAACGAGCTTAGAGGTACAAAACTATGTTGATGTTGATATGTTGACTAAAGGTGTTATTCTTGAGAAATCGATGTTGTGCTTAACTTCATGTGGTTTTCTAGCTTGAAGACAGAGGCTTTGAGTTGCAAATGTGAAGGGGTGAAATATATCATGTTTGCGGAAAAGGACGATGCAGCCAGTGTTCTGGTCTCCAAGAAGGAGAATTGTTGGGCGACGTTGAGTCGGACTCACTTCATCCATGTTTGAACAAGTCCTGTATCATTGGCAAGATATTAAATGTATTTAATTCTTTCGTTCGTTGGATGCCTTACTGCTTCTTCCTATTGAGTTCTCGCCTCTCTTGATTTCGTCACACAAACGGAAAGGTTCCCTCCCGTTTTCGCAAATGAAGGCAGCTTGCCTTGCCCAGCTCTCCAGGATTCCTTTAATAGGTCGAATAGAAGCTTTAAAAGCTGCACGAAGTTCATCTCAGCTATATAGCTCTCCCTTCGCGTGAGATCTCCTGTGCTCCTTCTTACGGAACAAGAAGGCAACGCAAGGCTCTCTGGTTGGTTCTTCTCGGTTTTCTTCTTTAGGTGGCTCTCGGGTAGAGAGAGAGATAAGAAGAAGGAGAGAAAGAGAGACGGACAGGGAGAGGGAAACAATTTCTTGTAATAGTCGGTGTGGTCGACGACGTGTAATCCTCAAAGCTAATAAAATCCTCTGCAGCTCCGTGAACATAGACATTTTGCCGAACCACGTAAATCTGTGTGTTTCGCTATGTTTTTCTGTTTGCGAATTTCTCATTCTAATTTTACTTTATTTTCATCGTTTTTCACAACATTATTATCATTTTCATCAATGTTACTCTTGTTCCCATTATTCGGACTGGCCTTATAAATCATTATTTTTCATTCATTCCTGTTTGAAATGTTAAACATATTATTCGCTAATCATTTTGAATAAATTCTGTTCTTACAATATTAGGCACACTCTTTTTCATTACTAATATTCAAAAATAAGTTTTATCTACATATTTAATTAGCCAATTTCTACTATTTAGTATATCGTGTTCAAATCATCCAAATCTATCTTTACTCTTTTTAATTAGCTTCGATTGAAGTCAATCCGAGCTCTTCTCCAACAAAATCATTCTTTAATTTTTTCTTCTTGGTTTTGTCGCACATTCATCATAAAATTTTCATTATTGCTGCACTCAATTACTTATAAAATATAAGGAATATTTACATGCATATCACTCAATTCCTATTTATTTAAAGAGCCAACACATGAACTTCAATGTTTATATACATACCACCCTATTCATGTATGAAATTGGAAGATTTTTTATGTGATATGAAATTGGGTGGTATAAATATGAAGAAAAAAAGTTCAGGTGTTCCATGTGTAAATATATAGGAATCGGATGGTATATAGGCAAATGCCATAAAATATAATTTTAGGCCTTTATGATGTCCTCTAATCACACACAACTACTATTGTAAGCTTTATTTGTAATTTTTTCTTACAATATATGAATTTCAGACTGAAGGAGAGGTTGGGTTTTGAACCATCTGATAGACAACTCGCCTCTTCATTAAAAATCTCCTGTAAAAGCCTGCGTGCAAAGCTGTTGGAATGTTCTTTAGCAACAGAGAAACTTGCTATGAGTAATGTTCGTCTTGTCATGTCCATTGCACAAAAATATGATAACATGGGCTCCGACATGGCCGACCTCATTCAGGTAGATCTGCAATTTAATAGTTTCTTCTTTCTTCCAAGCTGTTTTCTCTGATATTTTTCCTATTATCACGTGTTCATTGATTCAAATTTTGATTTTGCAGGGTGGTTTGATTGGATTACTTCGCGGCATAGAGAAATTTGATTCCTCCAAAGGCTGCAAAATTTCAACCTATGTATACTGGTGGATCCGACAGGTGTGCTTAATTGTGATAAAAATTTGATTTTTATTCCTCCCAAGGATGTAAAATTTTAATCTTTATATACTGGTGGATCTGCCAGGTCTTGTTAAATTTGATTATAAACCTGGTAAATTTCAAATTTTTATATTTCATATCAAATTATGATGAGAAAATTTTAATTTTTATTCCTCCAAAACGGCAAAAATTTCAACCTAGGTACACTGGTGGATCCGCCAGGTTTACTTCACTGGTGATTATAAGCCACATAAATTTCAAATTTTTATATTTCCTATCAAATTATCATGATAAAAATTTGATTTTTATTACATTTTTCGTGTTGAATGAAGATTCTTTGATGCAAAAAAAGTTACAGTTCTCTCTCTTTTTCAGGGCGTTTCTCGAACTCTCGCTGAGAATTCGAGAACCTTGAGATTACCAACTCATTTGCATGAACGATTGAGCTCCATTCACCATGCAAAAATCAGGCTGCAGGAGAAAGGAATCACTCCATCTATTGATGTAAGAAAATTTCTATTTTACTGTTATTATTGTTTTTTTTTTTGGTTCATACAAACTGTAAACTCTTCAATTTACTTTGGTTTTTCTGCAGAATATTGCAGAGAGTCTGAATATGTCAACAAAGAAAGTGAGAAACGCTACTGAGGTGAGAAAATAAGAAAGGAAATTTACATACATACCGCACAATTCTTTTGTAGACCTATGCCTGAAAATGTGCATTTTACTTTTAAAAAAAAAGTAGTAATGATACTTTTAATATGATATTAAAGATTTCAGTGTTATGTATGTTAATATGAAAATTTAGATGTTTGATATGTAAATATATAAGAATTGTGTGGCATGCATAAATGTCCCTAATATGAACGTTCAGTTTGGTTTCAGGACCATTTTCTGACTATGATCTGTGGTACAGGCAGTCAATAGAGTTCTATCTCTTGATAGGGAAGCTTTTCCTTCACTGAATGGCCTTCCTGGAGATACTCTCCACAGTGTATGCATCCAATCTGCAGAATTAGCAAAATTGAGTGATTTGTCAAAAACTATTCACACTGGATCATTTTAGTCCCATAATCTATAAAAACGTCAAATTAGTCTTCTGAGTCTTTAAATCGAGGCAGAAATGATCCTTTGTTGGGGGAGTCTGGGAACTAATT
>NW_018250322.1:148294-148688 GCF_001263595.1 Phalaenopsis equestris | reverse complement strand
AGTGGAGAACAAAAATCAAATGATTTTGATCTTTATATTCTCCAAATTAAATATTTTAAGCAAATTGAGGTTTGCTTAAAATAGTGATGTTTTGATTTTTAAAAATTATAAAATTATTTCCTAAGATTATTCTGGCCATAGGGAACTCACATGAATATTTGTAGAATTTTATAAACCACATGCAATTTTCTATAATTATTTTGAACAGAAAATGCATAAAAACTTAGAAAGTTAAGATCTCTGTCTAGAGATCTCCTATGTCTTTGGAAAAATTCTTAAATTGTTCAGCTAGACAGAGGCTAAAAATTTGGAGTTAAGGTAATAATTCAATATGAATGGAGAATTGAAAAACCCCTAACACTAATTTATTTTTTAAAAATAATTTATGCATTAA
>NW_018250322.1:142840-146539 GCF_001263595.1 Phalaenopsis equestris | reverse complement strand
TTTTGACCCAAATCAAAATTGGGCTCAAATCATGGATCAATTGAGCTTGAATTTGGTTTAAATTAGTCACATGTAAGGTGAATTTGAGTTTAGGATTGAAATTAGGGAATATTGGGACCAAATTGATGGACATTTGAAGTAAATTTGGGGAAATTGGGCCTTTAAAGGCAATTTGGTGGTTTTGGTCAAAATGGGCAAATTGTTCACATTAAATCCAATTGAAGGGTCCAAATGGGTTTTGGGAACATTTGGAGTGATTTTGGAGGTTTTGGGAAAGTTTGGGGTGCCAAGGGTATTTTTGTAATTTTGGCAATTTTGAGGGTATTTTGGTTAAAGATGGCCAAATTGACCAAATTGGGCCACATGGTAATTGAAAGAAATGAAATTGAGAATATTTGGGATTTATTGGGATTTATTGGGAATTTTATGGGATTTTTGGATTTTGGGTTAAAGGAGAGTCCTAAGGGCAGTTACGTAATTTGGGAGTGTCTGGGGCAAAAGACCCAAGATTAGTATTTTAAGTAGAATTGGATAAATATCCATTATAAATGAACTGTGGATCAATAAAATCCTCATTTTGGGTCCTTATGGATTGGTTTTAGCTAGAATATTGTGAGGATATTGTGTGCCCTAACTCCAAACCAACACTTAGGGTCAATCCTAAGGCCAAGTAATCCTATAGGAACTCCTCTTGAATCTTCTCACAATGATCTTACCTACTAAATGCTAGAAGTTAAGATCAATATGTGAAACTTCAAGTTGAGTAAATAGAAAAGCTTTGAATTTCTAATGGTGGGGGTACTTTTTCTAGTTTTCTAAGACTAGTCAATAGGAAAGTCCTATGGCTAGACCTAGGCTGCTAAAGAAGTTTTCTAGACCTCAACCAAAAGTGAGTTCAACAGGGCCTTCTGCAGAAAGGAAATCAGTTGGAACATATTAACTAACCATCATCAATTTGTTCACTTATCCTTTAATATTAATGGACATATGGGATTTGCTACCTTTATATATGGAGGTTGTACTAAAGATGATAGGAAAGAGCTGTGGAATTGTTTACAGAATATCAGCCAATAGATGACCTCTTCATGGTTTGGTGGGGGGATTTCAACTGCATCATCTCCTCCTCTGAAAAATCAGGTGTTAGGGTCCCTAATTTATCAAAAATGAATACCTTCAGTGATAACATCAATAATGCTGGTCTGTTTGACTTGAGATCAAGGGACCTACTTTCACATAGAATAGGGTTGCCATTTGGGAGAGACTTGACAAATTTATGATTAATGATGCATGGTTTATTCAATTTCTTCTCACTTTTGTTAGTCATCTTAGCCTTGCAGGATCTGACCACAGGCCACTCCTGATAAGCATTACCTCTTCTGAACCTGCCTCCTCCCCTCCCCTTTTTAGATATCTCAACATGTAGTCATCTCATCCCTCTTACAATACTAGCATTTCTGATCTTTGGAAAGGTATCTCTCATCCAGATGTCATCTGAAAAATGTCATTTTATCTTTAATAAGCATGCTTCCCATAACTGTAAATAATGGACTTCCAACTACACAGGTTTTTCAAGTTCCCAACTTCCTATCAAATATTTAGGAGTCCTTAATCTTACTGGAAGAATAAAATAAATATAGTTTGAGGAAGTTCTTAACAAAATTTCCACATTTCTCAATGGTTGGACTCAGTCATTTTTATCAAATGGTAGAAGAATAACACTGTTGAAGAGTATCCTCACAACATTTCCTTCATACATTCTATAGATGACAAATATCAAGAAAAGTACATAAATTCAGTTAGAAAGAGCTTTTAACAGATTTCTATGGTCTGTTTAAAGACAACAAATGGATTGGGCCTCTTGGCAAAAGGTGGCTAAACCACAATTGGTTGGGGCTATTGGCTTCAAGGGTTTGAACCAACTACTTCAAATTAACCTGTATAAAATCTGGATCAAATTCAAAGCCCAATCCTCCTTGTGGGCTAAATTCATGTGGGGTAAATATTGCAGGGACCAACATCCCACACTTGCTGTTAGAAGAATTGGTGACTCTAAAACTTGGGTGAAGATGCTAAAGATAAAAGAAACTGTAGAAGACCTCTTTCTTTGGGATTTAAGAAAAGGGTACATCAGTTTCTGGCTTGATAACTAGTTCCCCAAAGACTGGTTGTCACCAATTTCTATTGCCCCAAACCATGATCTAAAAGTTGCTGACCGTTGGGAAGGGAAGTTGGGAAGGGAACAATTGGTCTTGGGAAGGGAACAATTGGTCTATCCTTAAACTGTCCAATATTTTACAAGAACATTCTGTCAAAAAAATTACCAGTATAAAGTTTGACGGAAATAAAGCAGATAAAACTATGTGGCAAACCTACTCTAATCAAAGCCTCACTAAAGCTATCTACTCTAAACTCTATTTTTGGGAGCAAGTGTCATAGGGAGCTATTATCTGGAATAAGTTTTTTATCCCCATCTATGTCTTTTTTTTGCTGGAGGATATTCGAGAGCCTACTACCCACAGATGATATACTCAAACTAAAAGGGTTGAGGGGTCCCTCTAAATGCTGGTTATGTCTGCAGGAGGAGGAATCCTTGCCACACCTCTTTTTTGAATGTAGTTTTGTTCAACAAGTTTGGCATCAGCTTTTGTTACACATGAATATTGACGTTAACAACCTTACTTGGGATAGATTAAATACCTACTAGCAGAATTGCCATAAGTTGAATTATGCTCTAATACCTTTAATTGTAGCTTGGTTCATATGGATGGACAGAAATAAGGAAAAGTTTGAAGACACCATACCTAGCATTGAAAAGATAGTAAGAAACAATATTAATTATTTACACAAGATGATCAAGTTCAAAAGGTTCCCTAATATATCAAACTCTTACTCATCAAAAAAAGTTTCTCCTATAGAAATTTATAAAGTTTTTTGGAAACCCCTTGAGAGAAATACTGTTAAGATAAACACTGATGGAAGTTTTACTAAAATGGGAGCTAGAGTGGGGGGAATCTATAGAAATCATCTTGGAAACTGTCTACTATACTTCTACACACCTGTAATGGCTACTGATGTCATTGAAACTAAACATATTGTTGTTTATTGGGCTATAACACTTGCTATCAAGACTGGTTGGTACAATTTATGGATGTAAGTGAATTCTACTGCTATACTAATACTGTTGGGCTCTGAGGAAGAACCACCATGGCACACTCCTTCTGGATTCAAAAGATTAGAGAACTAACCCCCAGCTTCATATCACTTTTACATTTATTTATATGGAAGGAAACAAACGTGCTAATTATCTTGCCAAACAAGGTCTAAGCTCTAATGATATATCTGTTGCTACTTACCCTCCCCCTACACTCCATTTCCTACTGCATGGAAATAATATTGAAGTCCCACACTTCAAAATTGCCAATCATAAAGATCAAAGGAGAGAGTGACTACCAACTGAATTTTTTTCTGTGTTATTTTTCCTTCTCTTTTTGTGGTTCCCCTATTGTTATAGGGTCGTTCTTATGTCTTTGCCCAAAGTTATTTTCTTATTTTCTTATACTGTTGATAGGCAATTGGGAGGTGTGTTGACTCTTCTCTGTGATGAGTCAACCCTCATCCCCATTTTGTGTCATGTAACCTTTCTTTTAATTTAACATGTAGGGAGCCACTAGCAGCTACTTTGAGGATATCAGTGATAAC
>NW_018250322.1:105207-142829 GCF_001263595.1 Phalaenopsis equestris | reverse complement strand
TGGATATATATATATATATAATCATGGTGGTAGTTGGCTTCTTTGGAGCTCTGCTAGGGTTTTAGTTGAATGGTTGATTGCTACCCTCTTGGTGGTATTGTTTCTGCACTTTCTTAGTCATTCTTCTTGGTTTTAGCGTGTTGGTGTTCTTTGGTTTTTTTTTGCTAAGTTTCCTTAATGTTTCCCTCTTCCTGAATGAGTGGTTTTTTGAATTTTACTGTTCCATTGGTGTTTTCGTTCTTGCTACTGAGGAAGCTCTTTGTGCTCTAGAGTTATTCTATTTCTCTGATGGCTGTTTCGGATGCTTTGGATATGGCCACTAATATACAATGGGAAAAAGTTATATTTGCTGATATAGTGGGAAAGTGTTTTGATACATTGAAGAACTATGATGACTTGTCTTTTCCTCAATCATTCCATGAGGGCTCTGATCCTATCTTTAAGTCAATTAGAAAAAAAGTTGGCTATTTTCTATACGGAGGATGATATTTAGGGACTGGCTGTAATTTTACATTGATTGGCAAATTTCAACTTGGCCATCCAAAGATGGATGCCATTCGCAAGTTTTTTGACAGCCTGAAGCTGAAGGGGATTGGAGGGTGGGTTTACTGGATGGTAGACTTATTCTAATCAATGTTTCTCGGGAAGAGGATTATTTCAGGCTATTCTCTAAAAAAATGCTACAAATTGAAGGCAGTGTTTATGAAGCTCCTTAAGTGGTCACCTGATTTTGACCCTAGTAAAGAACTTCCCATAGTACCTATTTGGTGTAAACTTTCTGGTTTAAAGTTGCACTTTTTCAATCACAAAGTGTTATTCAATATTGGTAAAGCATTGGGAATACCTTTAAAATTGGATGTTCCTACATTCAATTTATTTAGACCTTCAATAGCTAGAATATTGATAGAGAGAGATAATACCCATCTTACAGAGGAGGAGATCTGGCTTGGAACTGAACACAATGGGTATTGGCAGAGAATTATTGCTGAACAAAGGCCAGGTGCTTCAGGTTGCATCCTAGATTAAGAAAAGGGCTAACTGATGTCTCTAGGGAGCCTGAGATCTTGGTAAATGGAAGTAAGGTCAAAGAAGTTAGAGATACTATTCATGTTTACCAAAAGAAAACTGGTATTAGTGTTAGTGGTTCACCCCCTTTAGTTACTGATGGGGAGGGGCTGGGAAATCCTCCTTGCCATGGGGTGGAAATTGCTACTTTTATTCATACAGTTAGTAGGGAGGCTACAGGACTAATTGGGGAACGAGGGGAGGTTGGTACAAGCAATGTTTTGCATGACACACTAGGTGCTGCTATTCTTTCGGACCCTGCTGGGGAGTCTGTTGGGGGCTTTTCTCTAGATGGAATGGCCATAAAGCAATTGAATATTTCTTTGGAGGAGAAATGGAAATTACAAAAGTCTAAAAAGAAGAAGAAAGGAGCCATGGAGTTAAAAAATCTTATGGATGGTAGTTTGAATTTGGTTGAGCGGTCTTCTCAGCAGGGACTCTTGACTTCTCAGATTAGAACCAGAAGGAGGGGGAAATCCACTGCCTTTGGATGATGAATTTCTTATGCTGTAATGTTAGGGGGTTGGATCATCCTAGATCTCTTAATAAACTCCTTTCCCTTAATAGGATTTACAAGTTTTGGATTATTGCCATTCTGGAGCCTATGGTCTCCAAGCATCAATAAAGAATCTAAAAGAAAATTCATGGGTTTAATTTCTTCTCCAGCCTTAATAATAAAATATGGACTCTCCGCGAAAAGGAAGTTGATTGTACTATTTTAACAGACAATGCACGGTTCCTTCATTTGAATATCACTCTTGGGGGAAGATGTGATCAGACCACTTTTATCTATGCTCTTCATTGACTAGACAAGAGCTGTGGCTTCACCTCAATGATATTAGCAGATCTTTGAACTCCTTTTAGTTAGTTAGATGGGATTTTAACTGCCTCTCTTCCCCTAATGAAAAGCTTGGGGGTAGGGCCCCTAATCAAAACCTAATTAATAGCTTTAATGACAACATTCATTCATCTGGATTATTTGATTTGGGATTTACTGGCCCAAAATTTACTTGGAGAAGAGGCAATATTTGGGAAATACTTGACAAAATTTTGGTTAATGATGATTGGCTCAAGGAATTCTGCTATACTTCTGTTCAACATCTCACTATGATCTGTTCTAACCATAGACCCCTTTTAACCACCATCTTTACATCTCCAACCAAGAGTAAATCTTCTTTCAGGTATTTTAATATGTGGTCTTCACATTGTGATTTCCTTCAGCAGGTGTCCTAGGTCTGGAAGGACTGTGGTCGTCATAATCCTTGGGTTAAACTTTGGCAACTTTAAAACAAACTTGGTAAGAATCTTTTTCAGTGGAATTGAAAAACTTTTTGGAATATAGATGTCAGGGTGCAGGAAGCTGAAAGAGAGATGGCACGGTGGGAAGCACTACTGGAAGATCATCATGAAGTTAGTAATGATCTTTTAGTTGCTAATGATAAGTTGGTGAATACCATTGCCATGCATGAGTAGTTTTATTCCAAGAAAGCTGATATTAATAAACTCCATGAGGGAGACAGAAACCCCTTGTATTAATTATAGAAGAAAGTGCAATACTATTCACAAAATTTAGGACTCTAGTGGCAGGTGGCTGTATACTGTTGAGTCTATTTCTTCTAGTGTTGTTAACTACTTTCAGGGAATCTTTACTCAAACTCAGAATTTCAGAATTTCTATTCAATAGGAGCTTTTCAGGGAGCCTCTGGATTATACAAAGACACTGGATCTGGTCTTTGTGCCAGATGAGAAGGAAATTTGGAATGCTTTAGCTTCTATTGATAGCTCCAAAGTTACTGGACCAGATGGCTACATAGCTAATTTCTACAAGAAGGCATGGAACATTGTTAAGTCTGATTTAGTTGAGGCCATCCAAAGTTTCTTCAAGCATACTGATCCCCCAACTTATTTTAATTGCTCTACCATCACTCTGATACCTAAAGATAAAGATAAATTCAAATGGGAACATTTTAGACCTATTAGCCTCACTATTGTCTTGTCTAAAATCATTAGTAAGGTGATAACAGCTAGAATTCAACCTCATCTCTTTAAGCTCATTAGTGATAATCAATCAGCATTTATTCAAGGTAGAAGTATTGTAGACAATGTGCTGCTGTCACTAGAATTGGTACTTGATTTGGATAGACAGTGTAGAGGGGGTAATGCGATCTATAAGTTGGATATTAAAAAAGCCTATGACACAATACATTGTGGTTTCATTGAGGAAGTGCTTGCTGCTAGAGGCTTTTTACCTTCAACCATCTCTCTTATTAATAGATGGCTTGCCAACAACTATCAATCAATTTTTATTAATGGATGCTCCCATGGGTTTTTCAGTGCTTCTAGAGGTATAAAACAAGGAGATCCTCTATCTCCCTCTATTTTTATCCTTGCTTTTGATTATCTTTCCAGGCTTCTTAATCAAGTGGCTTCCAGGGCTCCCCATACATTCTATAGTCATAAATCTAATATGATTATCAATCATTTAGCTTTGGCTGATGATGTTACTCTTTTCTCCAAAGCTACTAAGCCTACAAGTAAATTGCTTCTTCAATTCTTAGAGACTTTTCAATCCAGTTATGGTATGTAATTCAATTCCCAAGAAAGTTTTGTTGTGTTCAGTAAAAGGGTTAAAGTTGAGGATAAACACTAGCTTGCAGACATTACTGGCTTCAAGACCAAGTCCCTCCCTCTGAAATACTTGGGTTCCTATCTTCTTAAAGGTAGGACTAAGCAAATTCAATTTGATCACATTGTCAAGAAGGTTCAGAATAGGCTGAATTGTTGGGTGAACTCCTTTCTTTCAAATTGTGGTAGAGTTACACTCTTAAAAAGTGTTCTGGCAACCCTCCCCTCTTATTTATCCCAGATGGTTGTCATGAAGAAGTCCACTCAGGTCACTCCTGAAAGGATTTTCAATAGATTCGTATGGGTTGGTGTGAGGAAACAAACCCTTTGAGTCAGTTGGCAGAAAATCTGTCAGGCTACTAAAATTTGGGGTTTGGGTTTTGAAAGCTTTCAGCAAAATTTCTACATCAATTTTTGTAAGCTTTGGGTTAGGTTTAGTGCTCAATCTTGCCTTTAGGCTGAATACATGTTGGTTAAATACTGTAAATATTAACATCCTACATTGCAAAGAAAATTGGGGGATTCTAGGATATGGACTAATATGTTGAAGGTGAGAGCTGAGGCTGAAAATCTCTTCATTTGGGAAGTGGAGGAAGGCAATATTAGCTTCTTGTTGAATAACTGGAATTTGGAAGGCAAATTAGTTTCTAAGGTCCCTTTTGTTAATGATGAATCCTTACAGGTAATGGATTTCTGGGAGGAGGATGACTGGAATATTCAGAAGCTGCTGTCCTTGGTAGATCCTTCCTTGATTAACAGTAATATAAAAATACATATTGTTCCTGCCAAAAAGGATAGATTGGTTATTAAAAGAGTTTTTCTCAATGTGTGACTTCATCTTTTATGCAGCAATGCTCTCCTCAGTAGGATGTTTGTTGGGGATCAAAGATTTGGTGTAACATTCTCTCCCCCTCTATGTCCTTTTTCTGTTGGAGATTGTTCCAAAAGCTGTTGCCCCTTGATGACATCCTTAAATTGAAAGATTTAAGGGGGCCTTCATGGTTTTTTTCTATTCAAGCAAGAGGAGGAGTCTTTGCATCATGCATTTTTTAAATGTGTGGTGGTTCAATATGTTTGGAGGAGCATTTTGAGCAAGATAAAAATATCTACCTTACATCTGTCATGGGAGACTTTTTTCCAACGTTGGAGGGATTGACTGGATTACCATATTTTGTGGTGCCTTCCATTGTTGCTTGGTTTGTGTGGATGGACAGAAATAGTATCAAATTTGAGGAGGCTAAGCTTGAGGTGAATGGGATTGCTCATAACTGCCTTGTCTATATGCAGAAATTATCCAAGTACTGGAAGTTCCTTGATATTCTAACTTATCCTGTTATGTGGGCTCCTAAACTTCCTAAGTTTGCTTTGGTCTGTTGGCAGCCTCCACCTTTGGAGTGGGTGAAGGTTAATACTGATGGTAGTTACCTTGCGTCTCATGCTGCATTGGGGGGGTTCAAAGACAGCTATGGTGCATGCCTTTCTTTCTTTCATTCTCCAGTTATGGCTGAGGACCCCTTGGATGCAGAAGCACAAGCCATTTTTTGGGCCATATCCCTTACAAGGAAGTTGGGCATAAGGAAGCTTTTGCTTGAATCTGATTCCCTTATTCTTATCAATATTTTGACTGGACTCTTGAGTAGTCCTTGGAACCTGGTATTTTGGTCTACTGGCATTTACACTATGGGTCTTGGGTTGAGTATTAGATTTTCCTATATTCCTAGGGAAAGGAATAGATTAGCAAAATGGTTGGCAAGAGTTGGGTTGCATTCTGAAAAAGCCCTTCTCAGCGATAGGGTGTGTCATGATCTAGACTTTCTTTTGAGAGGAGATAGTTTGTCTCTCCCTTTTGTTAGAACTTCTCTTAGCTAAGTTGGTCTTTGTGGGGGATCCCCTTTTGTCTAGGATCCCCATGGTTTTTTTGTAGTTTGTAGTTATTGCTTTTAATGAAATTTGGAGCTTTCCTAGCTCCTTTACAATATATATATATATATATATATGTGTGTGTGTGTGTGTGTGTGTGTGTGTGTGTGTTCAAATGAAGGCAAAAATGGTCCCATAAAATCTAATCCCCCATCATAAAAAATTTTAACTTCCAAAGTAAAATTTAGAGGCATTTCATTTCTTTTTAAAATATTGACTACTTGGTGACACCAATCACATGTTTTAATATATATATTAACATCTCTAAAAAGTGTAGGCCAATAAAATCCAGATTGTAAAATTTTGTGAGAATTTCTATCAATCCCAAAATGACATCTAAATTTAGAATAATACATTTTTGGATAACTTCTTAAATTTCTTCATAAGGCACACATCTCCTCATTACTAACTCATTACTAAATCCTTGCATTGCTTGCATTGTTTATAAAAATATGGGTCATCCCAAAAGTAAAATTTTGCATCATGAATAAACTTCTTCTCTTGTTGTTTTATCAACTCATATGTTAAAATACCACAAACAACATAATTTACAATATCAACATACCATGGTATATCCCATCCTTTAACAACATGAAGTTTTTTTATCAAGAAAAGTTCCATTAATTTGTTTTTCAAGATCAAATGTTTCTTCCTATTACAATCTAGATAAATGATCAGCAATTTGATTATCAGTTCCTTTCCTATCGAATACCACAAAATCAACTTCTTGCATCAAAAGAACCCATCTAATTAATTTTGGTTTTGCATCCTTCTTTTGTATCAAATATTTTCTAGCCGAGTGTTTAGTATGCGCAACACATTTAGCTCTAACTAAATTTGACCTAAATTTATCAAAAGCATAAACAATGGCTAATAACTCTTTTTTAGTAGTGGTAAAATTAATTTTAGCATCATTGAGAGTTTTACTAGTGTAGTATATAACTTTAAAAATTTTGTCATATCTCTGCCCTAAAATAGCTCCAATTTTATAATCACTAACATCACACATTATTTCAAACAGTTTCTCCCAATTAGGTGAAACAATTATAGGAACAGTGGTCAATTTTTCCTTCAATTTTTTAAAGGCATTAAGGTACTCTTGATTTAAAAAAAAAATTGTATCTTTTTCCAAATGTTGGCATAAAGGCTGTGTAATCTTTGAAAAAACTTTGATAAATCGCATGTGAAAACCAACATGTCCTAAATAGCTCCTAACTCCTCTTATAGTAGTAGGTGCAGGTAGGTTAGATATTACTTGATCTTTTCCCGGATCTACTTTCATGCCATTTTCTGAAATTTTATGGCCAAGCACAATTCCTACTGTAATCATTGATTGACATTTTTCCCAGTTTAATATTAGATTCATCTTTTCTCATCGTTCTATAACTTTCTCTAAATGATTTAGACATATTTTAAATGAAGTTCCATATATAGAAAAATCATTTATAAAGACTTTGATCCCTTTTTCAATTAAATCACTAAAAAACAATATCATACATCTTTAAAATGTTGTAGGCACATTACATAATCCAAAGGGCATTCGTCGAAAGCAAAAGTATCATAAGGACTAGCAAACATTTTTTTTCTCTTGATCCTCTAGAGCAATTGGCATTTGGTCATAGCCGGTATATCCATTTATAAAAAAAATATATTTATTCCCAGCTAGTCTATCCAACATCTGGTCCAAAAAGGGTAAAGGAGTGATCTTTTCTGATGGCTGAATTTAATTTTCTATAATCTATGCAGATTCTCCATCCATTGACTTATCCTATAGGTATTAATTCATTATTCTTGTTTGTCACTACAGTCACACCTCATTTCTTTGGAACAAAGTGAAGTGGACTCACCCAAGCATTCTTTTAAAAAAGATATATTATTCCCACATCTAACCATTTTAAAATCTCTTTCTTAACAACTTCTTTCATCATCAAGTTTAATCTCCTTTAAGGATTATCTTTTGGTTCAAGTTGATCTTCCGACAAAATTCTGTGCATATAAACTAAAGGACTGATTCTTTAATATCAGCTAATGTCCATCCAAAGGCTTTCTTATATTTTTTTAAAGTTTCCAACAACTTTTGTTCTTATACTTCAGTTAAATTTGAGGATACAATAACAGGTAATGTAGATAAATCTCATAAAATGCATATTTTAAATCTGTAGAAAGTGTTTTCGTTTCTAGTTCAGAATGTTTCTCAATTTATGAAATTAATTTTTTGTTATTATCCGTAGGATTTAACAATTTAAATTGTTCCTGAACATAATCTAATTATTCATTACTCACTTTCATAGATTCATCTTGAACAATATCCTCATCCTCATACTCCAAATGTTCTTCTTCGATTTTCTTTTCAAATGTATTCATGAAATATTAATTTCTTAAATAGTCATTAATTTCCATTCAGAAGCATTCATAATCTCTTCCTTCATTGGATATCTCTTAACTTTGCAATATTAAATGTGACCTCTTGATCGCTAACTCTCATTGTTAATTTTCCTTTCTGCACATCTATCAAAGCTCTTCCAATGGCAAGAAATGGACTTCCTAAAATGATAGGTTTCTTTATCTTCCTCCATATTTAACATAATAAAATCCAAAGGAAAGAAAAAATTATCAACATTTACCAAAACATCTTCTATAACTCTTTTAGGACTATAACAAAACATCTTCTATAACTCTTTTAGGATAGGTAATTGAACGATCAACTAACTGAAGAGTTACAGTAGTAGGTGAAAATTCTCCTAAACCCAACTTTCTCAAAATTGATAGAGGCATATAATTAATACTGGCTCCCAAATCACATAAAGCTTTTCTAAAAAATCTTTCACAACATAAGGAATAGTAAAACTATCAGGATCTTTAAGTTTTTCAGGAAGCTTTTTTTGAATTATACTGCTACACTCCTCACTAAGTGCAACAGTCTCATTATTTGTAAACTTTCTTTTTTTATTAATATATCGTTCATAAATTTACATAGCTTGGCATTTGTTCTAGGGCTTCAACAAATGGAATGCTTATAGCCAAATTCCTCAATATTTCCAAAAATTTTGTAAATTGGTTATCTTCATTTTTTTGCTTCAATCTTTCAAGAAATGGAGGTGGTGATCTTTCTACAGTAATTTTCATTGGTTTGATAGGATATTCTGACTCAAAATCTTCATTAGATTTTTCATTTTTCACCCCTTCTTTTTCAACTTCAACTTCAAATTCTTTTTGAACTTTTTTTTCCAACTCTTTTCCACTTCTCAGTTGAATAGTCTTAATTTTTTCTTTGTTCTGATCTTTAGGATTAATCTCAATATTACTAGGTAACATTCCTGGAGGTCTATTGCTAAAGACAATTGAAATACATCCCAATTCATTTTCCATGTTTCTAATTGCAGCTCCTTGACTTTGTAATTGACTTTTCATTTCCAATATTAATTCTTCCATTGACAATTTATTCTCCTTACTCTGCAAATTACTATTGAAACCTGGAGGGTAATAATGTTTGTAGTTTGAATTCCCTTTATCATTGGAGTTTCCCAATGGGTTTGCAGCATTATTCTCCCATTGCAGATTTACATCATTAGAGTTATTGTTACTCCAACTTAAATTCAGGTGATTTTTTTAACTAAGATTATAATAATTGGAATAAGATTTATTAGATTGGTTGTTTATGGTATTTAAAGTTTTATACAAAGATTGAGATTCTATCATTTATCCCAATGAACTTTAGAACGTGTCTGAGATTAATTCATTCCATATTCATCTATCTTCTTTGATATTGCAGCAATTTGAGCAGCCAACATAGATTTTGCGTCAGAATCATGAATATTAACTACTCTTTTTGGGTTTACCCTTTTAGAAGGCCATTGAAAATTATGAGTAGCCATCTCTTCGATTAACGAACATGCTTCATCAAATGGTTTTGACATTAATGATCTGGCAATGACAACATCAATTATTGATCTAAGAGATCCAACCAATCCATTATAAAAAGTTTGAATTAATAACTAACCTGACAATGCTTGGTGTAGACACTTCCTACGGAGTTCTTTAAATCTTTCCCAGGCTTCATAAATTGATTCCCCTTCAAACTGAAAAATAGATGTAATATTAGTTATACGCTTAGCAGTTTTCGATGGTGGGAAACATTTAAATAAAAATTTTTGTTATAAATCTCCCCAAGTACTGATACATCCAAGTGCTAACAAGTTTAACAACATCTTAATTTTATCTTTTAGTGAAAAAGGAAAAAGTCTAAGTCTAATGGAATCATTCAACACTCCATCATATTTAAATGTAGCACACAATTCTAGAAAACTAGCAAGGTGTAACTTATGATCTTCAGACGGTGTTCCCCCAAACTGATTAGTTTGTACCGAATGGATAAAAACAGGTTTAATCACAAATGAATTGGCATCCATAACAGGGTTTTGTATACTCAAATAAATTTCATCTGCTATAGGATTAGCATAATCTCTTAAAGGTTTCTAATGATGTTCATTTTCATTTCCAAAATTATTCAAGTTGCAAGCTATTTTGCTCAAATTATCTATCTTTTTTTGTTGTTTTTGCATTTTTCTAATTGTTCTCTCTAACTCTGAATCGTAAGGTATTAAACCTACCAATCTTAAACTTTGCATACATAAACACAATAAGCAATAAAATTAAGTAAACACACTAAAGTATAATAATATTTAATTAAAGTACAAATATTTTTTCAGTTTAAATAAAATATTCTCAATTATAAAGTAATTTACCATTACTCCCTGACAACGACACCAAAAACTTGATGCGGCTGGCGGCCAGTACTAAAAGTAAATTTGCAGTTCAATCCCAATAAAAATAATTTAGTATAAATAATTTTATCTTCAAAAATATCTAAGCTGTCAAACCCCGTAATAATAATGCAAGTATACGTATCTCTCAAGTAATAAAGGGCTCTAATGGAGTCCTAAGTATCGATCCCATAGGGAGTTGGAAATTCTTATGGTTATAACAACAAGCACAATATTCAAACTATAAAGCTTAAGTAAGCAAGACAAATCTAAAGTAAATTTAATGTGTGCTAAAAAAAATGTAGTTGAAAGATCTAAGTTAACTATACTAATTGCTAAACTTTAAAAGTAAACTTATAAAGATTAAACCAAGTTTTGAAATGAAGAGTTCAAATTTAAGAAAGAAGAAAGCATCCTTCCCCTTTATAATGAGTTTATAGAATGTGAAGAAATTAAAATTATTTTAAAATACATATATAAAAGCGTATTGTTCCAAATATGAGCAATCCTATTATTCACCCTCTGAAAGTGCATAAAGAACATTGGCTAATCCAAAGTTTGGTCGCTAAATACGTGGTTAGGTTGAGAGGATACTGGCTCTCACTCCAGATCTCTTACTTCTCCCTCACCTGAGGGCTAACAATCTCGCTTTAGTTTCCAAGCAATTGGACCAAATTGGGGATTTTAATCTGTCACCTTAAAATGTCCAATTCTACGCATATTAAAGTATATTTCCCTATTTATTTGCATGCAACCCCATGAATTAGATTCTCACTCATGAAATTGATTGTGACTCTTACCTTATTGTAGAAAGCATGGCCCTTTCAGATCATATATATCTCAACAAACATCAATAAATTTTAACCTTTCAATTGGCCAGATCAAAAAGTAAATGAAGATCAGAGTTTGAATCATCAGAATTTATTGACATTTAAAACCTTATAAAACAAAACTAATTATTCACAAAATCATATCTCTTTGTAAGGAGAAATATAAAGAAAAGGAAAAGAATAAAGAAGACTACTCAGAATTCATGAGAAGGATACGATGAAACATGGATTTCATATATAAAAACAAGTTCACAAAATAACAAAAGAAAAGAACACAAATTATCTCGCAAGAAAATCCTTAAAAGTTCCCTCTATGCACTTTCTCTCTTTACAATAACACTTAGTTCTCTCTTAGAAGTGTAATGAAGAAGAAATCTCTCACCTTCCCTCTCTTCTTAAAACACTAGAAGAAAATCCTCCCCTCTCTCTCACTCCAAAACCTCTTTTCCTATCTCACGTGCCCCTCTCTTCTCTAGACTTCTCTCCTTTTTAATTAGGGCCCAATAGGAATAAAAACTTTCCTCCAATTTTTTTCATAAAAGTCACACCTTTTTGTACCAAGGGATATGTCTTTTCATCCAAGAGACATATCTCTTCATTAAAGAGCCTTCCAAAGTGTATAGATGCATTGAACAACTCCATGAGATGTTTGAAATTTTGGAGCCTTAAAAAACCGCTCAAAAATAATCACAAATCAACTTAAGCCATCTTAATTCATCTTAGCAATTCTGATGCTAGTTTGGCGCCTCTGGCACCAGCCTAATGAATTCCGTGTTGTTCTCTGGATTTTGGTGCCTTGGACGCCGCTTAATGAGGTTCGCACTGTCTCTGGATTCTGGCTCCAATGTGGCGCTAGCTCTTAGGAAAATGGTGCCAGGATCACAAAAATCTTTATTTTGGCTCCAAATTTCCTCCTTTTTGCTACATGTTGCTCCAAATGGATAAAATTGATATACCTGCAACAAAAACATGAAAATACCCTTCTTTAAAGTGTGATATCATCAAAACAAGCACAAAATATATACATAAAATAGTATATTATTTTGGTGTATCATGTTCATGAATCAATTTTCTGGTCCCCATCATAACATTATAATTGTATTAAGCTTTCAATATTATGAATTGCATCGCATCAAAACTTCTCGAAGTCTTTCCTCTCTTCACTCTTGGAGCCAAAGGAATTTCTAAATAAATTCACATAAAATCCAATAAATTCACAATATCATGAATCAAACTCCAAAAGTAAGAATATTTGGTAAGTAACTTTTCACCATGGGTTCTCTTCAAACTTCTTCATAAAAACCCAAATTTTTGGATTTCCATAATGTTGGGAAAATCTATTGTGAAAATAAAAAAATTCTAGGTTAAAGTGAACCTCTCACCAAGGGAAGATAGAATCTAAGACATTTTAGCCTTTAAATCTCCTTAAATCCACCCAATGGAAAGCGCTAGGTTGAGTTTCAGCCTTGGTTTAGAGGTAGGAGACAACCCAAGCAGTAAAAGTGGGGTTGCATAGTGTTTTTTGGTGGTTTTAAGTAAATTTGGGCGTTTTCAGGAATCTGGCGCCTCTAACGCCAACACAAAAAATTTTCAAGTTTTGTTTTTCATTTGAAATCTGCTACATACAACCCCACATCAACCTTTAAATGACTTAATTAAACACGTATATTCATAATTAAACAATTTTCTAACACAAATTTTCACAAAAATCACATTTATAAATAAAATCCAAGCAATTACTAACCAACATTTTTCAAGCCAACACATTTAATTCAACGTTGAAATCAAATCAACAAACTAATGCTGAAGACTAAATATTAATTACTCAACATATGTCTTAGATAGAGTTCAACAATAAAAGTAAATGAAATCCAACATAAACACATAACACATATAAGCAATAATTTTGAATGTCGTATTAAAATGAGTTCAAATATCTTCTTCACTTTTGTCTTCTGGAATGTTTCTTCTGGATTGGTAGTGAACGTACAAGTTGTAAATAGGTTAGTAAGAAAATTTGTTCATCAAATCTTCTTCAATCCAAGCATGTATCTTAAACATATGCACCATACCTTCTTCATTACACCCTATATGTTTGAATTTTTCTTTCATCCTCCAATCTTAATTATCAAATATATCATAAATATTTCCAAATGAATTCATAATATTTCATAACTCTTTCTCAAACTTTTTGATCCTTTCAAAATATCATGCAAACAATAAGGAAAGTGGGGTTTAATAGGCGATGAATTTTGAGATGATTGATCCATAAGAGTATTCATATTGTTCTCCTCCCCATTTCCTATATAGTTGCGAAGAACTTCTGGGTCAAGAGGCTTACAAGGGAGAAACATTTTTTCCCAACTTTCATAAGGCACTTGTGAGAGGCTACAAAGAAGGAATACGGTAGATGGATGTCCAAGCCCATACATCGATCCGTTGATAATCAAACCCAAAACATAGTTTACAATTAAAGCACCCACATTAATAGGTCTTCTGTTTCGAATACAATAATTCAAAATAGTACTTTCCTTCTTCGCTTTACTGATTTTCATGGTAGGAAGTAGTTTTGATGCATTATAGATATGCCACACTTTTGATGCAGGATTCAGTATTGATGAAGAAAAAATACATGACCATTACTTCTTGTCTCCCAAATTGCATCTTTGATAGTAAGGAATCGATAGATTTCATTCATGTTATCTCTTGCAGGGACAAAATTTGCATAGTGACAAAAAGGAACGCTTTCAATCATAAACATGTCGTTTATTCTTCAATGAGTGAATGTTACCCAGCTGCCTTGAACATAAACAACTCCTTTGTTAATTCCATTAATATTAGCATAAAACTCTTTCACCACAAAAACTAATACCGCAATAGTGGTATAGCAAAGCATATCTCAGCATCTCTATACAATAATCTTCCCCATCCAAGTATTTGGTGTTTTTGAATCCTCGATTCACAAAGCCTCGCTCCTTGATTAATTTGTTCTTTATAAGAACTCAACCATATAACTTCTGAGCATCAAAACTGATGAACTTCCTTGTGTTGAAAACTCCAAATCTAGCACTTTTTTTAGAGTGGGAAGCCATAGGATTTGAAAAGAAATGGTGACATTCCATTTGTTTTAACTTTTAAATTCAAATTTTGGGAGTTACTAGGAAGAAAAATAGCCAAAAACTGCCCAAACCGCCTTTAGAATCGTCCAAATATGTTTCGATAACCGCGGTGCTTCTGGCCCGGTTTCTGACACCTCTCGTGCAAGCTCTCTGGAAAATGGCACCTCAGGAACCAAATCCAACGCATCTAGATTCAGTTCAAATTTCTACACCATGTCATTTCAGATCCAAATATCTTTCAAATATTTCATAAAATTTGGTAAATAAAGATGTTTTAAAGTATTTTCCCAAAATGTAAGTCTCTCAAGTCACATAATTCATAAAGTAAGCATAAATATACATGTATATAAAATACTAAATATTAAAAAACACATAAGAAACAAAAAAAAGATAAATATGGGTTGCCTCCCACAAAGTTATTGGTTTAATCTCATCAGTCCGACATTCTTAATCTTTACTCTGGGAGATCCAACATTACAGGCTCTTTAAAATTTGGCCTTTGACCAACAAAATATGGTTTCAGCTCGTGCCCATTCACTTGAAATATCTTTTCTATCTTAAGAACTTTAACATTAAAACTCCATAAGGATAAACTTTTACAGCTTTTAATGGCCCAATCCTCCTAAACTTCAATTTTTTAGGAAATAATCTCAGTCTTGTGTTGTATAATAAAACTTTATCTCCATGCTCAAATTCATGTTTTATTATCTTTTGATCATGACATTCTTTCATTTTCTCTTTATATATCATAGAATTATCATAAGATTCAATCTTAATTTCTTCAAGCTCATTCACTTGCAATAATCTTTTCTCACCAGCATCTTTTAATCTAAAATTAATCTCCTTAATAGCCCCATAAGCTGTATGCTCCAATTCTACTAGTAAGTGACAAGCCTTCTAAAAATCTAATCTATATGGGGACATTCATATGGGTGTCATATAAGTTATCCTATAAGCCCATAATGCAGTATCGAATCTAGCAAACCAATCCATTTTATTAGGATTTACATTTTTTTCCAAAATTCATTTGATTTCACGATTAGATACTTCTGCTAGACCACCAGTCTAAGGATGATAAATAGTTGGAATCATAGATATAATATTATATTTTTCCACCAACTTTCCAACTCGTTTGTGCCGAAAGTGAGATCCTTCATTAGTAATGATTATTCAAGGCATTCTATATCTTGTAAAAAATACTTTTTTGATTAAAAATTTTGAAACACTTCAAGCATCACATAGAGGTAAAGTGATTGCTTCAATCCACTTTCATACATAGTCCACTATAAATAATATATCTATATATATATATTTCCAAATAACGGTACAAATGGTCCCATAAAATCTATTCCTAAAAAATCTAAGATTTCAACTTCTAAAAATAAATTTAAGGGCATTTCATAAAGATGTTGGTGGCGGCTAGGTTTTACTCTGGCTTCCATGTAGATTTTGTTTTCCTTCATGTTTTTCCATGCTAGTGAGATCATTTTTTTACTTTGCTTTGTTTCTCCTATCATTTTTAGAGATGCCTCATGTTTCTCATTTGTTTGTTGATGCGGTTTTGGATGGGGGAGGTGGATCTTTGGCTCCACAAGGCTTTCACAATACTCTTATGGTTGGAGTGGATTACACTTTCATTAAGAAATTAGGGAAAAATAATGGGAAGCTTGTGTTATTTGTGACAGAAGATGAAACTTTGATACTTGCATCTTCTTGTCGTCTGGCTCTTGTGGGTAAATTTACTTATGGCATCCCTAAAGTTGAGTTGATCAGGAGGGAGTTTGAAATGCTAAAATTAATAGGATGGTGGAAGGTTAGAATTATAGAGGTAGACACATATTAATACAACTTGCTAAAGATGGGGATTATACTAGTCTCTTTGCGAAAAGATTTATGCAGATAGAAAATAGTGTGATGAACTTTTGAAAATGCTCTGTAAATTTTGATCCTAAATCTTAATTACCTATAATACCGGTGCAGATTCATTTTCCAGGGCTTAAATTGCAGTTTTTAATCATGATATACTTTTTTCACTTGCGGCTGCATATGACAAGCCTTTGAAAATGGACAATGCTACTTATACACTATCGAGACCATCTCAATCTTGTATTCTTGTTGAACAGGATATAACACAACCATTTTGCAATGAAACTTGGGTAGGATCACAACATAAAGGATACTGGCAACCTGTGGAAATTGAAAGGCACTCACCTTACTGCACTCATTGTTCTATGTTCGGTTACCAAACATTTTCTTGCTTTAAATTGAATCCTCAACTCAAAAACTCTCATATTGCTCCACACACACATACTACCCTACCTGAAAACCACAAACCTAATGAGCATCAGAACATCCTATCTACTATTGATAATGTGGTTGATTCAGATGAAAATCCTCCTATACACCCTACTACTTCAAACTTGGATAATTTAGGCAATGAGGCCTTACTCATTGGTATTGATGATATTTCTCAACATGTGAATACTAATGAGGGCAATGCTTTGGCAAATGATTGTAATGAGCTAAATTTTAATGCGGCTTTTGAGAAGCCCACGGAAATAACTTTAATAGAGGTTCCTCATATTCCTGGTAATCATGGGGATTCTATTCCCTCCAGCTCTACAGTTGATACTACTTTAGTTGGGGCCCTTACTGTTACTGTTGATACTAATACTTTGCTACATAATGCATCCATAACTTTATAAAATGAGTGGCAGGTCCAAAAGCACTCACAAAAAAAGGCTAAATGCAATAATGAGTTATCTAATCTTAATGCTAGCAACATTATCCAGGATGGCATTTATCATTCTGATGGGGAACAATTAGTCAATTTTACTAGATATTTTAGAAGGGCTAGCTCATGAAACCATGTTTAACATAATAGTTTGGAATATTAGGGGAGTGGTGGATCCTAACTCCCTTAATAAGCTCAAACATCATAGTAGAGTTCATAAATTTCTCATTTTTGATATTTTGGAGCCTATGGTTCATGTTAATAAAAGAATAATTTTAAATAAATTCAAAGGATATCATTCTTATTGTAACATCAATAACAAAATTTGGGTTTTTTGGAAGCCCATTGTCCCTCTTTCTATCTTTGAATATGAGGAACAATATGTTTTAACACAAATCAAGTTTGAAGATTTCCAAGGGTGGGGTACTTTTGTTTATGCTAGTTTTCATCTACAGGATAGATATTTGCTTTGACAGAAACTTGAACTTATGGAAAACTTTATTAATGAGAATTGGTTTTTTGGAGATGACTTTAATATGATTATGAAGCCTATGGAGAGAAAAGGGGGAGGAAGAGTTGACCCTGCTCTTATTACCAAGTTCTCTAACTCTATTTCTAATGCAGGACTTTTTGACTTGGGTTACATTGGCTCTCCTTATACATGGAGGAGGGGTTTCATTTATCAAAGATTGGATCAATTTTTGGCTAATTCTGCTTTTTTAAGCCACTTCCTTATTGTGAGGGTTCAACATTTGATCTATGCTACATTTGATTATAATCCAGTTTTACTTACTTTGGCCTTTACTATTAAACCAAGCATATCTCGTTTCAAGTTTCTTAATTTTTGGACTTCTCATGACACTTATTTTACTTTGGTGAAGCAAACGTGGTAGTTTGAAGGAGCTAAAACTCCATGGTTTGTTTTGTGGCAACTGAATAAAAAGATGGTTGCTTCTTTAACTAAATGGAATTACCATATTTTTTGTAATGTACATAAAAAAGTACAGGGTGCTCAGAATGTTGTTGAATCCTTGGAAGTTCAACTTGTTTGTTCTCTTGACTTGATGGATAATGTTGCTCAGGCTCATATTTCATTAATGGATGTTATAGTTTTGGATGAAAATTTACTTCAGCAAAGACAAATCATATATCGTTTGTTGTCGGGGATAAAAATACCAAATATTTTCATGCCACTTTAAAGCATAGAAAAAACATTAATAGTAATTTGAAAATTAAAAATGGGGATGCGCGTATTTTAACTTGCGTGGAAGATATTGGTGAAAGTGTTGTTAATTAATTTACTGAGCTTTTTCAAACCTCTAGTCATGTTTTGCCTGTGGACTTTACTCACTTTGTGGAGGATTATAATTGCATTAATAACCTCCATTTAACTCATCCACCTAATGAAGAGGAAATTCTTGATGCTTTAAGTTTTATCTGCCCCAACAAAGCTCTTGGCCATGATGGGTTCTCCTCCTCTTTCTACACACACTCTTGGGAGATCATTAAGAAGGAGGTTGTTCTTGCTATAAAAAGTTTCTTCCTTGGTGATAATCTAAGTAAATATTTCACCTCTGCTTTGATTGTGCTTATACCTAAGGGTAATGATAAGATTTCCTGGGAAAATTTTTGTTATCTTTTTCTTACTACTGTGATTTCTAAAGTCATGAGCAAGATTATAGTTAACAGATTGCAACCTCATCTCTCTAATGTCATTGCTCCTCAATATTCTAAATTCATTAAGGGTAGGGATATTACTGATAACATCTTCTTAGCACAATAGATGATTGAAGACCTAAATAAGAAGTGCAGGTGGGAAACATGGTCCTCAAATTGGACATTAAGAAAGCTTTTGACACTATTAGCTGGAACTTCATTTTTAATATTTTGCAGGCTAAAGGCTTCCAACTGGATTTATGCTTACTCATTAAGAGGTGGCTTTCTAATAATAGCTATAGTGTAATGATAAATGGCAAAGCACATGGTTTTCTTTCTGTTAGCAGGGGCATTAAATAAGGATATCCACTTTCTCCTACTATTTTTATTATTGCATTTGATTACCTTTCTAGGCTCATTAATAAGCTGCATACTGAGCATTCGCATATTAAATTCTCTCATAAGTTCAAGCTTGTGGTGAGTTACCTTACTTATGTTGATAATGCTATCTTATTTTTAAATGCTAGAAAGCATGCTATTAAAGCTACCATGTCCTTGTTAAAAGGTTTCCAAAACATCTCTGGTATGATGTTTGACTTGGCTAAGTGCTCTATTTATTTTGGCAAAGGTGTCCCCTCTAACAGTCATGCATGGGTTCCAATTATACTGGTTGCAAAATTTCAAAGCTTCCTATTAAGTATCTTGAGGTTAACATTCTTAGAGGCGGGAGAAAGCAAACTCAGATGGATGTGTGATTGCTAAAGTTAAACTAAAGATAGATGATTGGAAAAAGACTTTTCTTTCTAGTGGTGGGTGGCTCACTTTGTTGAAAAGTGTGTTACGTACACTTCTCCTCTACACTATGCAATTTCTTAAAACCAAGAAAAGCACACACAAAAATCTTGAGTTATTTTCAACAAATTTCTATGGAAAGGCTCTAGATCCTTTAAAAGTTGGACTAATTGGCAGTACAATAGTAGGCCTCTTTATGCTGGTGGGCTTGATTTTAAAACTTTGTAGTAGATTATTGATATCAATATGTGTAAACTTTAGTTTAAATTTATTTTGGGGGAGTCGCTATGGGCTAATTTTATGCTTCATAAATATTACAAAAATCTCCACCCTTCCACGGTCAAATGGAAGGTGGGGGACTCTAAACTTTGGAAGGCTATTATATCTGCCAGGGATGTAGCTTCTCATTTCATTTTTTTGGGACAATTTGGATGGTAACATCTCTTTCTGAAATGATGAATAGGGAATTTCTTATTATCCTATTTTGCCAAACTCTGATTGTTAATATATGATTATTGGATTGATGGTGTTCGTAATATGGCTAAAATAAATTCTTTAGTTGGTGTTTTAGCTCCTATCATTGTTGTTATACCTATTAGTGCTCATGATAAGGAAGTTCCACTGTGGAAATTTCAAAGTAGATCTTCTGTTACTAAATTGCTTTATTCAAAACTGCACGCTTTTAGGCCTTAGAAATGGAATGCTTACACTTGGCATAAATATATATATCTCCCACTATCTCTTTTTCTCTATGGAGATATTTTCATAACTTGCTTCCTCTTGATGATATTCTTAAATTGAAAGGGTTGAAACTTGCTTCTTTTTGTTATAACTGTAAAAAGAATGTTGAATCTACAAATCACTTATTTTTTTATTTCCCTTTTACTAAAGATGTTTGGAATCGATTAGGGTGCTACTTTGGTATCAAATGGCCCTCAAATCTGAGTTTTAAATTGTTATTGGGATTTGGAAGGACTTTCATCCTACTTTTAAAAAGCTTTTTTACTTTCCCACTATCGTGCTTTGGTTCATCTGGATGGCTAGAAATAGTCATAAGTATGAAAATCCTTGCCACACTTCTACCACTATATTTATTTTAGTTGTGGTTCATTTTCACAAGACCTGGAAGTTAGATAATGGAATGGCTGCATCTCCTTCTATTGGTAGGAGTAGGAAACCTATTTTAATTAAATGGGCACCACCCCCCTAAGGCTGGATCAAATTTAATATAGATGGTAGCTACTCTTCTGGTTATGCTGGCATGGCAGGATTGTTTAGAGATGCTTATGAAAAATGTTTAGCCTTTTTTGCCTCCCTTTGTAATGCTACTTCATCTCTTAAATCTGAAAATTGTGCAGTGCTTGTTGTACTATAGATTGTTGCTTCTCTAAATTTTAATTGCCTTGTACTGGAAACTGTTTCTGAGACACTGTTTCACATGCTCACGGCTAAAACTAAGTCTGCTTGGAATATTATTACATTGCTGAGAAGGATCTGGCTTTATATTGAGATGTAAAATCTTCATATTCAATACTTTTTCATTTATAGAGAGGGTAATTCCTCAGCGGATTGGTTGGCTAAATGGAAAGTGCAAGTTGCTTTTGTTGGGGAAACTCCTCCTCTTCATTTTTACACTCTTATACAAAGTGACTTATTGGATGCCCCTTAAATTAGACTTTAATTATGCTTCTTCCTCCTTTGTTTGTGGTTACTGTGTTGAGATTACGCTTTCTTCTCTTGGCTTTTCTGACCTGGGATTTTTCTTTATTTTTTGGCAAGATACTAGGAGTATGTTGGGCTTTGTTTTATAGATTGGCTTTGATTGGTTGGAATTTCTATTGTAACATTAAAGCTTATGGAGCTCCACGCACTCATTTATTATGGCACTATTTGATACCAACTCTGCATTTTAAAATTGGGTTTTTCTGTAAAAATGTGTTACTGATTTGGAATTTATGTTCTCTTTCTTGGCTTTTCTGGTCTGGAATCGTTCTCTACCTATTGGATGGACGCAGGAAGGATTTTTTTGTCTAGTTTGTTTTTGTTGGGCACTGTCTTGAATTTGGATTTGTTGGACACCAACTTTGGGTTCAAAGACTTGGGCATGCTATTCATTTTGATTATCTTGTATTCTGTGTTATGGGAGCTTAAATTTTATTGGCCTGATAAGCATCAGCTGTCAATTTTTACTATCTCCATGCTACCTACTTTGTTTTGAAGATTTTAGCATGGTGCAGCATTATTATGTCTTGGCAAGGGATTCTTTTATTGTTCACAAGTTCAAAATTTTATCTATGCAGCTCTCACTGGACCAACAAGCCTCAAATTTGATTTTGTTATTCTTCAATACAGATGATATGGGTTTCGGTGTACATGCTATTTTTTGGGTATGCTCTTTCTTTTGGTATACATTTTTGTGGGTATACATGTACTTTTTGGAGTTGTACTGTTGAAAGTGGAAACCTTAGGATTATGATGTATTTTATTTATTTTTAGATGGGGATCCCCTTTCCCTCACCAACTTTGTCACCTTTTTTATTATTAACGCATAAGGAGCCACGAGTTGCTCTTTTAACTAAATATATAGAAGGCACACATCTCTGCATTAACTAAATCTTTGCATTTTTTGTACAAATATGGATCATACCAAAAGTAAAATTTTGCATTGTGAATAAATTTATTTTCTTGTTGCTTCATCACTTCATATGGTAAAGTACCACTAACAACAAAGTTTACAATATTAACATACCATGGTGTTTTTCATTCTTTAGCATCATAAAGTTGTTCATCAGAAAAAATTTCATTAATTTCTTGTTCATGATCAAATGTTTTTTCCTGTTCCATTCTAGATAAATGATCAACTATTTGTTTATCAGATCCTTTCCTATTTACAACCACAAAATTAAATTCTTGCATCAGAAGTACCCATCATATTAATCTTGGTTTCGCATTTTTTTTTCATCAAATATTTTATAGCAGAGTGGTTTGTATGCACAACCCATTTAGCTTCAATTAAATATGACCTAAACTTATTAAAAACATAAACAATAGCTAATAAATATTTTTAGAAGTGGTACAATTAATTTGAGCATCATTTAGTTTTACTAGCATAGTATATAAATTTAAAAATTTTATCATATCTCTTCCTTAAAATAACTCCAATTGCATAATCACTTTTATCACACATGAGCTTGAATGGTTGCTCCCAATCAGGTGAAACAATTATACAAGCGGAGATAAATTTTTCCTTCAATATTTCAATAGCATTAATGCACTCTTGATTAAAATCAAATTTTTTATCTTTTTCTAAAAGTTGGTAGAAAGGCTTTCTAATTTTGGAAAAATCCTTAATATACCTTTTATAAAAATCAGCATATCCTAAAAAACTTCTAACTCCTCATAAAGTAGTAGGTTGAGGTAGGTTAGCTATAACTTGAATTTTTGCCAGATCTACTTCCCTGCCATTTCCTAAAATTTTATGCCCAAGTACAATTCCTTCACCAACCATGAATTGACATTTTTCTCAGTTTAATGCTAAATTTGTTTTTTTTCATCTTTCTAGAAATTTCTCTAAATGTTTTAGACGTATTTCAAATGAAGTTCCAAACGTATTAAAATTATCAATAAATACTTCTATCCTTTTTTTAGTTAAATCACTAAAGACTGACATCATTCATCTTTGAAATGTCATGGGTGCTTTACATAAACCAAAGGGCATTCATCAAAAAGCAAAAGTACCATAAGGACTAGTAAATGTTGTCTTCTCATGATCCTCTGGAGCAATTGGTATTTGTTGATAGTCGGTATAATCATCTAAAGAGAAAAAATATTTGTTCCCAACTAGCTTATCCAACATTTGGCCCAAAAAGGGTAACGGAAAGTGATCTTTCCTGGTGGCTAAACTTAATTTTGTGTAATCAATGCAGATTCACCATCCAGTGACTTGTCTTGTTGGTATTAATTCATTATTCTCATTCATCACAACAGTCACACCCCTTTTCTTAGGAATGCATTGAATTGGACTCACCCAAGCACTGTTTGAAATATGATATATTATCACGACATCTAACAATTATAAAATCTCTTTCTTTACAACTTCTTTCATCATTGGGTTTAATCTCCTTTGACGATCAGCTTTTGGTTCATGATATTCTTCCAATAAAATTTTGTGCATACAAATCGAAGGACTAATTCCTTTAATATTAACTAACGTCCATCCAAAGGCTTCCTTATATCTTCTTAAAGTTTTCAACAACTTTTATTTTTGTTCTTTAGTTAATTCTAAGGAAAGAATAACAGGTAATGTGAATAAATATCCTAAAAAGGCATATTGTAAACGTATAGGAAGTGTTTTCATTTCTAGTTCAAGAGGTTTTATAATCAAAGAAATCAAATTTTTGTTATTATCCGTAGGATCTAACAATTCAATTTGTTCCTGAACATAATCCAATTCTTCATTACTCACTTCCATACATTTATCTTGAATTTTATCTTCATCCTCATACTCCAAATATTCTTCTGCAATTTTACTTTCAAAGGTATTCATGAGACAATCATTTCTTAAATAGTCGTTAAAATCCATTTTGAAGCATTCATTATCTCTACCTTTTGCTGGGTATCTCATTCACTTTGCAATATTAAATGTAACTTCTTTATCGCTAACTCTATTAATTAATTTTTCTTTTTGTACATCTATTAAGGCCCTTCCAGTGGCAAGAAATGTATTTCCTTAAATGATAAGAATTTCTTTATCTTCCTTTATATCTAATACAATAAAATCCACAGGAAAAAAGATAATTTTATCAACAATTTTATCAACCTTTACCAAAACATCTTGTATAACTCCTTTAGGATAAGTAATCGAATGATCAGCTATTTAAAGAGTTACAATACCCAGTGAAATTTCTGCTAAACCTGATCGTTTGAAAACTGATCGAGGCATAAGATTAATACTGAATCATAAACCACCTTAAGCTTTTCCAAAAAATCTTTCGCCAATAGCACAAGGAATAGTAAAATTACGAAGTTCTTTAATTTTTTCAAGAAGCTTTTTCTAAATTATAGCGTTGCACTCCTTACTATGAGTCAAAGTCTCATTATCTATAAACTTTCTTTTTTTTATTAAGTATATTTTTCAGAAACTTCACAGAGCTTGGCATTTGTTCTAGCGCTTCAATAAATGGAATATTTATTGTTAATTTTCTCAATATTTCCAAAAATTTTGTAAATTGTTTATCTTTGTTAAACTACCTCAATCTTTTAGGAAATGGAGGTGGTGGTCTTTCTACAGTAATTTTCATTAGTTTAATAGGATATTCTGACTCAAAATGAAAATCTTCGCTAGATTTTTCATTTTCTACCCGTTCTTTCTCAACTTCAACTTCAATTTCTTTTGAACCATTATTTCCAATTCTTTTCCACTTCTTAATTGAGTTGCCTTAATTTGTTTTTTATTCTGATCTTTAGGATTAACATCAACATTATTAGGCAATGTTCTTGGAGGTCTATTGCTAAGTGCAGTAGCAATACATCCCAACTTATTTCCCATGTTTCTAATTACAACTCCTTGAATTTGTAATTGTGCTCCTTGACTTAGTAATTGTGCTGCTATTTGAAATATTAATTCTTTCATTAACAATTTCTTCTCCTTACTTTGCAAATTGTTATTGAAACCTGGAGAGTAATATAGTTTATAGTTAAAATTTCTCTCATTGTTGGAGCTTCCCAATGGGTTCGCAATGTTGTTCCCACATTGCAGATTTACAGCATTAGAGTTATTGTTACTCAAACTAAAATTTGGGTGATTTTTCCACCCAGGATTATAATAATTGGAATAAGGATTATTAGATCAATTTTTATTGCATTTAAAGTTTCATACGAAGATTGAGAATCGATCATTTTTCCTAATTAATTTTCCTCAAGCACAAGAGGTGTTTGAAAATAATTCATTCCATTTTGAACTATCTTCTTTGATATTGCTGCAATTTGGGCGGCAAATATAGATATTGAATCAGAATCATGAATACTAGCTACACTTTTGGGAGTTGCCCTTTTAGAGGGCCATTGAAAATTATTAGTAGTCATCTCTTAAATTAAATAATATGCTTCATGGAATGGTTTTGACATTAATGATCCACCAACAAATGCATCAACTATAGATCCAAGAGATCCAACCAATCCATTACCAAAATTTGGAATTATTAACCAATCTGGTAATACATGGTGTGGACACTTATTAAGGAGATCCTTAAATCTTTCCCAAGCCCCAAGTCTTTCCCAAGCTTCATAAATTGATTCCCCTTCAAATTGACCAAAAAATGTGATATCATTTCTATGCTTAGCACTCTTTTATGGTGGGAAAAATTTAGATAAAAATTTTAGTGATAAGTCTCCCCAAGTTCTGATAGACCCAGGTGCTAACGAGTTTAACCACATCTTAGCTTTATCCCTTAATGAATAAAGAAAAAGTCTAAATTTGAAGGCATCATTTGACACTTCATCATATTTAAATGTATCACACAATTCTAGAATGCTAGTAAGGTTTAAGTTAGGATCTTCAGTCGGTGTTCCTCCAAACTGATTATTTTTTACCATTTGGATAGTAGCAATATAGCAGGTTTAAGATCAAATGAATTAACCACTACAGTTGGTTTTTGAATACTCAAATGAATTTCATCTGTTGTAGGGTTAGCATAATTTCTTAAAGGTCTCTCATGATGTTCATTTTCAATTCCAGAAAAAAGAGCAACTCCCCGGCAACAACGACAAAAACATGATGTGTGGTTTAGTGGTGCATTGCAAATAACTTTAAATATTATAGCACACACACGACAGCTCAAATAGTAAATATGCAGTTCAATTCCAGTAAAAATAAATTCAGTACAAAAAAAATTATCTTTTAAAATCTTTAAGCTTTTAAACTGTAATAATTACACAAGTAAGTGTATCACTGAAGTAATAAAGAGCTCTAATGGAGTCCTAAGTAGCGATCCCACAGGGAGTTGAAAATTCTTATAGTTATAATGAAAAACACAATATTCAAACTACAAAACTTATGTGAACAAAAAAAATATAAAGTAAATTTAATGTGTGCTCAATGAAATGCAGTTAAGAGAACTAGGTTAACTATGCTATTTGCTAAATTTCAAAAGTAAACTTATAAATACTAAACAAAGTTTTGTAATGAAGAGTTCAAATTGAAAAAAGCATCCTTCCACTTTTTTATTAGCAAAGTAGAAAGAAGAATAAAAAAGACCACTTAGAATTCATGAGAAGGATACGACAAAACACGAATTACATTAATAAAAATAAGTTTACAAAATAAAAGAAATAAAAGACACAGCTTATCTCACAATCCTTCCCAAGCAAATCCCTAGAAGTTCTCTTCAAGCCTTTCTCTCCTTACAAGCACTCTCAATTCTCTCTTAGAAATGTAATGAAGAAGAAATATGTCACCTTCCCTCTCCTCTTACAATCCTTGAAGAAAATCTCCAAGCCCTTGACTCTCTCTCTCTCTCTCTCTCTCTCTCTCTCTCTCTCTCTCTCTCTCCCTTTCCTTCTTCTTACTCTCACCTCTCTCTCTCTCTCTCTCTCTCTCTCTCTCTCTCTCTCTCTCTCTCTCTCTCTCTCTCTCTCTCTCTCTCTCTCTCTCTCTCTCTCTCTCCCTTTCCTTCTTCTTACTCTCACACCACTCACAAACACGCACACACACACACACACACACCACCACCACCACCAACTCCCCTTCAAGCCCTAGACTTCCCTCTCTTTTATAAAAGGTTGCCTCCCTCCAAAAAGAATTCAAAACTCCCTCCAAAATTCTATCCAAAAGTCAACTCTTTTGAATTAAAAAGATGTATCCATTGATCCAAGAGACATATCCCTTTATATAAGAACCTACCAAAGTGTCTAGATGCATTGAACCACTCTAATGGGTTTTTAGAACAAATGTCCCTTTGAGAATTTGCCCAAAATTAATCCTGAGCCGCCTTAATTTGTAAAAAGTCGTCTCTTTTGCATTTTGTACCAAATCTGGCGCAGCTTTTTGAAGCTCTTGTGCCAGCTCTCTCTCAAATGGTGCATCTTGTGCCACCCTACAGCAGCTCTACTATTTTGTTCCATTTGGCTCCATTTCAGCTCCATTTCGCCCCGTTTCAATTGTGTTTCGCTCCTAACAGATATACCAAAATAATAAGCATGAAAACAACCTTTCTTTAAAGTATAATTTTATTCAAAAACATGTGAGAAATGTAAAATTAAATGAAGCATAGAAAGACATCAAAATGTGCCAAGTTAGAATTTTTCTTCTTGCTTGTTTTTACTCCAAACCATTTTTGCTTCATTTTCTCCCAAAGTTCATTTTTGGTAACTGAAACTAAAAATATACAAAATATCTTCCTTAAGGTGTAGTGTCATTAAAAATCATTAAACTTGAGCATAAAATATATATGAAAAAGTAGGTAATTTTTAGGCGTATCAATCCACAGGAAAAATAAATTTATCAACCTTTACCAATACATCTTCTAAAACTCTTTTAGCATAGGTGATTGATCGATCAGCTAACTAAAGGGTTACCATAGTAGGAGAAATATCTCATAATCCTAACCTTCTGAAAATAGATTGAGGCATAAATTAATACTGGCTCCCAAATCGCATAAAGTTTTTCCAAAAAATCTTTCGCATATAGCATAAGGAATAGTAAAAATACCAGGATCTTTAAATTTTTTAGGAAGCAAAATTATAGTGCTACACTTTTCACTAAGTGAAACTGTCTCATTATCTGTAAACTTCTATTTTCTATTAAATTTGTCCATCATAAACTTTACAAACTCGGCATTTGTTTCAAGGCTTCAGCAAATGGAATGTTTATGGTTAGTTTCTTAAATTTTCTTAAGGTTAGTTTCTTAAATATTTCCAAAAATTTTGAGAATTTTTTATCCAATTTTTATTGTCTCAACCTTTGAGGAAATCGAGGGGTTGGTTTTTCTATAGTAATTTTCATCGATTTAATAGGATTTTCTGAATCACGATGATTATCTTCTTTAGATTTTTCAATTTCCACTCTTCATTATCAACCTCAATCTCTTTTTGAACTTTTGTCTCCACTTCTCTTCCGCTTCTTAATTATATAGCTCTAATTTCCTTATTTTGATCATTAGGATTAATCTCAACATTACTAGGAGGAGTTCTTTAAGGTCTACTGCTAAGTGCAGTAGCAACATGTTTCAATTGATTCTAAATGTTTCTAATTATCACTCTCTGAGTTTATAATTGATTACCCATTTGTAATAATAATTCTTCTATAGACAATTTCTTCTCCTAAAATTATGAATTGTTGTTAAAACTAGGAGGATAATAGGGTCTATAATTAATATTTCCATGATTGTTTAAATTTCCTAAAGGGTTCGCTTGATTTTTCCTCCATTGTGGATTTACACCATTAGAGTTATTTTTATTCCAACTTAAATTAGGGTGATTTTTCCAACTATGATTGTAATAATTAGATTAGGGATTATTAGTTTGATTATTTATTGATTTCAAAGTTTCATATGAAGATTGTGAATCTATCTGAATGAATTTTCCTTAACCATTGGTGGTGTTTGAGATATATTCATTCCAAATTGATCTAATTTCTTTGATATTGCAGCGATTTGAGAAACCAAAATAGAAATTGCATCAGAGTCATGAACACTGGCTACTCTTTTTGGATTTACCCTTTTAAGGACCACTAAAAATTGTTAGTAGCCATCTCTTTAATTAATGAATATGCTGCATTGAATGGTTTTGACATTAATGATGCACGAGCAGCGACATCAATAATAGGTCTAAGAGATCTCAATAATCCATTATTAAATGTTTGAATTATTAACCAATCTGGTAAGGCATGGTGTGGATACTTCCTAAGAAGATCTTTAAATCGTTCCCAAGCTTCATATATTGATTCCCCATAAAATTGATAAAAAGATGTAATATAGTTTATAAGTTTACTAGTTTTTTTATGCTGGGAAATATTTAACCAAAAATTTCTGAGATAATTCTCCCCAATTTCTGATTGATGTAGGTGTTAAAGAGTTTAACTACATCTTAGCTTTGTCATGTAATAAAAAAGAAAAAAAGTCTAAGTCTGACGGTGTCATTCAACACTCCGTCATATTTAAATGTAGCACACAATTCTAGAAAACTAGCAAGATGTAAATTTTGATCTTTAGAAGGCCCCCAAACTGATTATTTTGTATCATTTGTATAATAACAGGTTTAAGCTCAAATGAATTAGCAGCTACAGTAGGAGTTTGTATAGTCAAGTGAATTTCATCTACTATAGGGTTAACATAGTCTATTAATGGTCTCTTATGATGTTCATTTTCCATACTTTAATTATTTAAATTGTTCGTCTATTTGTTAAGTTTGTTTTGTTTTTGAATTTTTCTCACAGTTCATTCTAATTCTGAATCGTAAGGCATTAATACCTCAGATCCTAATCTTCACGTACACAAATAGAAGTGAAAATTATAAAAATAAGCACTGACATAAGAACAAAAATATTTTTTGTTGTTTACTTTTTTTATATTATAATTTTTTTGTCATTTTTTTAAATAAAATTTATAGTTCAATCAAAGTCTTTTAAGTAATTTACTATAACCTCCCAGACAACGACACCAAAAACATGATGTTGGTTTTTTTATGCATTATAAATGTTTCTCAACACCACAACACACAAGGCAGCTATACTAAAAAATATGTAGATTAATCACAATAAAATTTACTTCACTACAATAAGTTTTCTGCTTTAAAATATCTAAAATTTCCATTCCTAATGAATTAATATATACTTTTAATATCAAATCATGACTAGGTTACAAATTCTAGTATATGTATCACTCAAGGAATAAAGGGCTTTAATTGAGTCCAAAGTATCGATCACATAGGAAGGAGAAAATTTGTTTAGAAAATCATGCAAAAGCACAATATTTAAACTATAGAAAACTTAAGTAAAAAACAAGTCAAATTTTGTTTAAAGCTACCATAGAAACTAAGTTTACTACTCTAATATCTAAACTTCAAAGTTAAATTTACTAAAACTAAACTAAGTTTGTGACGAAGAGTTCCAATTTAAGAAAGCATCATTCCCCTTACAACGAGATTATAGTTAGTGAATTATGAAATTGAAAAAAATTGAATTGTGTCAAATCAGAGCAATTATATTCTTTATCCTTTTTACAAGCAATAAAGAACATTGCTTAATCTAGTTTTTAGTCCCTAAATCTATTGTTAGTCTGGGAAATACTAGCTCTCACTCCAGAGCTCCCACACTCCTCTTACCTGAGGGCTAACATCTCGCTTTAGTTTCCAAACGCTTAGACCAAATTGGGGATTTTAATCTGTCACCCTAAAATTTCCAATTGTACTCCCATCAAAGAATATTTCTCTATTTATTTGCACTCAACCCCATGGACTACATTCTTATCCATGAAATTGAATGTGATTCTTATATTATTGTCAAAAGTATAGCCCTCTCAAATTGTATGATTTACAACTAATTTTAACTATTACTTTGGCCAGATAAACAACTAAATGAAGTTCGAAGTTTGAATCATCACAAATTTGAAATTAAAATATTGCACAACAATCTTGATTCTTCACATGACTATTTCTCTTTGTAGAGAGAAGGACGAAGAAATCTACACATAATTCATGAGAAAGATACAACAAAATAAGAATTTTATTGTCGCTCGCCAAATTAGGAATTGTTAATCGCCAGAATGGATATCCCGACTCCTAATTTTTAAAGATGTTTAATTTAATTTATATTTATATTTAATTTATAAAAAGTAATATTTCAATTTTTAAAAATATAAGATCGAATTGATCTCATATATATAATATTTTAAATGATCGAGCACAACACCACAAGCAATATTTCTACCTAAAAGGAAAGATACACTACTTGCTAGTGGTGCTTGATTAAATAAACTAAAAAATTTATGATATCCCTTTCAGTCTGTGAAAAATCATTTTTTATGTTGACCAACAAGTTTGCCTATCTAATATGAAGAATTAGATAGCGTTTATATTAAACAGGGTTCTTAAAATTTCTTATAAGGGCAAATCCCTATAGTTAATTACATCTTAAATGACTGAGGTCATCTAAGAAATCTCTCAATTTTGACTGGGATATATTGTCCTCAAGGAATTGAAAAGAATAAGACTTTTCAAAGATCGGCAAGGAGCTGTCAAATGAGGATGGCTCAAATTTGGAACATTGATTTTTAGGAATCCAAAGGGAGATAAACTAAAGGTTGGCATAGATTTTGAGGAGGACCTCAATGACTTCCCAAGTTTTCCTATATTTTAACTTCAATTTTGGAGAGAGAAATTATCAAGTGTTTCATCCTACCAATTATTATTATTTAGGGCTTACATTTGCATGGCATAATCAGACAAATAGCCTGAAAGATGATAAGATTTATGTCATAACAAATGACAACCTTGGAATCCTAAAAATTGTTAGGGCTTAAATTGCACAACAAGATTGCACAAATGCCTAAAGATAAAGTGAGGCTTTATGTTACATAAGCAAACAACCTCGAAGTCCTATGGCTTGTTATTTAGTTCTAATGAAAAGATGTCTTGTTGTAGATCCTCATGCTATTGCAGATTGCAGTTGTAGGTTGTTGTCAATGAGTTAGCTCCAAGCTCCTCGATGAAGTAGCAATCCTAGATTCTAATGTTAAATGGTTTAAAGGACAAGTTTAGTTCAATTATTATTGGAGGGGGGTTAAATTTGATTAGAGTAACACCGGTTAGGATCCAATGTTTCTTTCGAACTTACTTAGTTTAAACGAGTTGTTAAGCTTATTTAAACTTGGGAGATCTCGTTAGCAACCATGGGTTGCCTTGTCCGAGGGTTTCTGTAAATTTTAAAAAGTGCTTTTTGTTTAATTGAATTTCAAAGGATTTATGGTAACCTTTGAAATTATTTAATTTAATTTTGAAAATTATTGATTAATTTTTAAAAATGGTTTTGTTTTGTAGATGAAGTAAAATACACAACGAAGCATGCATAATATTTTAAAGCAACAGTAAAGTGCAATAAATAAACCTATAGAAAGTAAATAAAACTATAAAAGTGTACATGTCATCTTCTCATTACTCCCGCTGAAAGATTAGCTTTTGCAATATATATGATTTTGTATAAATAGAAAATAAGAAAAACGGTTGAAGGTGTTGTTACAAAACCCCAAGTCATGACTTGATGAGTCCCTAAAGGTCTTAGTAGATGATTTTCTTGAGCAAAGAATAATAAGTCCAATTATATTTCAAAATATCCAAGAGGTCATAAAAGTGTTTGGGGAGCAATCCCTAACAATCCTTAAATTCCTTTAAAATGTTTCGAGTTCATTGGAATCTATTATGTTGCTCAATTGATCATCCCAAATTTATATTTAGTTCAAATGAATTAAATGAATTAATACATTCTATGCTTAGTGAACCAAATATTTTAATTATCTCATGAGAAGGGTACCCAATTAATCAGTTGATGTTTCATTTAAGAGTTATGTGAATTAGTGCCCTTAAAACATGCTTAAGCTAGTAAGGGTCTCATGCCCACAGGTAAAGTTGGGCCCATAGTGTTTTCAAAAATGTTTATTATTAATTATGTTTTCTATCCTAATCCTTATTAGATAAATTCAAATTGAGCCTAGTGCACTACTAAGCCCTTAGGGTCCAACATTTAAAGTGAACTTACAATGATTAAATATTAAATTAGGCGAAAGTAAATTCTTTATCAAGATCATGTCTTATCATCAAATCACCAATAAGGGGGGCTTTAAATTAGTGAGTTATCATCTTCCTAACATAAACCCATCACCTTATAATTATCTGATTTAATTAACCTCCAAATTATAATAATTAAGGAAAATTATAATTATAAATTTATTGCAAAAGAGTGAGACATTGGTTTCTACCATTTTAGTCCCTTATATTTCAATCATCCAAAAGAACTTGATATAATTAAAATTACCCTTTTACCCTTTTTTAATCAATCCTAAAATTTAATTAAGGCGTTGAGAATCCAATTTTACCATTTTTCCCCTTAGATCTCCTCACCTCATAACTCATCAAATATAATTCAATTGACTTTGAAATTTTTTGAGTACCCCTCCCATGGGTCAAGATGTGATTTTTCAAAATTTTATTTAATTTACGTAATTATTTTTAACTCAAAAATAGGATTTTTAATATTAATTTATTTAGCTAATCAAAGTAAAGTTTTATTTCATTAGAAAATTATTGGAGGTTCACCTAGGTCAGAGGACCACTTGGACAAAATTTCATGATTTTTCAAATTATATTTTAATTACTAAAACTATTTATTAATTTTACTGATTTAATTAAATAGAAAGTATGTTTTAATTTCAAAAATTTCTTTTTATATTCTTATTAACTCTCTGTAAGTCCAGAGAACTCAGAGAAACAAACTTTTCATTTTTGGGATTTTTAATTTATTTATTATAATATTTTAATGGAAAATTAGAGAAAATATATGTTTAGCCTTTAGAAAATTACATTTAACTTAGAAAAATTAGAAAAAATATTCTAATGAGTCCCAAGAGATTAGAAAACAATTAGGAACATTTTAGACAATTTTTTTTCAATCTTTTAATTATTTTTAATTCAAAAATAAGCTTAGAAATAAAGTATTTACTTTAATATAAACTTTATTTTCCATAAATGGTTCTAATCACAAGGAACTCAGAAAAAAACTTTTCGTATTTTTCCTAATTATATTTAATTTATTATAATTATTTTAATGCAAAAAATATCATTTTACTTAGAAAATCAACTTTATTGCTCAAACTAAATCAAATAAATTTCAAATTTTTACATGGAGTTAGAATGATTATTATTTATAGTGTGTAATTGATTTTGTTAAATTTTGAATAATATTTTATTTAATTAATTTAATATAAGTTTTAGACATTTCATGAACTATAAGAATAGACAAAATTACTTAAATCCATTTTCTATTTTTCCTAGGATCCTCTAACCAAGGGAAACCTACCAAAATTAATCCCATAATAAAACACCTAGGATCTATTTATATTTTAGTTTATAAATTTATTTTAAGCAAAAATAGGTAAGTAGACTTGAAAATTAAGGTTTCAAACATAGAGTTGCTCTTTAACCTTGAAAAAAATTAGAGAACATATCTATTAAAATGAGGAATCAACCCCCTAAAATTAAAACACTATAGAGAGTATTTAATCAATTAAAAATAAAGCACAAGTTAAATAATTTTAATTTTTGTTTCAGATTTTTCTCCTCTGTTCACTAAGCAAGTGAGTGTTTTTATTTTATTTTTATGATTTTTCTACACAAAGATATGGATTTTCTAAATTCTAGAATTAATTTAAATAAAAAAATCCTAATTTTCTGACTTAATCCAGTTAGCCGCCACCTTAACCTACAACGCTCTGAGCTTTGCACGCTTCGTTGAGCTACTGAACACCTCCATCCACCTCAGCTGCCACACAACCCATTATTCTTGCTTCATCTCCTCATCTGACGTGATCCCAACAGTCCAATGGATACACGTGCGATCCAATGACTCTCATCATCGTCCCAAATCGTCCTAACCCAATAAATCGTCCATAATAAAACCTTAAGATCTCTCTTGATACTCAACCAAATCATATGGGATTTGTTCCTACTCCTTCATCTACTAGATACAAACACATCTATATGGTTACATGCTTATGAAATTAAACTTCTCTTCACAAAAGCCTAAATCGAGCAAAAAATTAGGGTTTGTGTTCTATACCTTAGTCTGAGAGGAGATACCTCAATCAGATGCTTGAGGAAACTTTAGTGGAATCTAGTGAACCTTCTGGAAGTGTTGGTTTCCTCGAGTAAATAGCCCTGGTAGGAGTTCAATGAAATGGTTATGCAGCTTTGTTTAAAAGCTAGGTTAGGGTGCTAAACATAAGGGGTTTTAGTGGGAATCTGCTTAGTTTGGTTTAGGGAAGCTATTGAAACAATCAATTTGAAGTTTTGTGTAGTTTTGAGAAATGGCCAGAAACTCTCCTGGTTTGGAGCTCTGAAATTAAGCTTAAACAGTGGGAAAGGTGGATAGAAGATGGTTGGAATGGGCTCAGAAGGTCTTGGAGGAGCTCTAGAAACAATTTGGCAAATTTTTCTCAAGGAAATTGGTGATCTCTCTCTTTGTCCATGAGAGGTGGAGTTTAAATAGAAGGGGAAGGAGTGGCCACCATGTTTGGCTAGTGGGTGCAATGTGTTGCTTGTGTGAAGATAAGAAAGGTGTAAGCAACCAATTGGGATGAGCCAACTCAAGGAGTTCACATTTTGAGTTTTGTCCATGGGGGCCTCTTCATTTTAGTATTTTTTGGCTACTAGGCAAGCCAACCAGGCCAGGGCTAGTGGTTAGGTGGCTTAGGGGATCCAAAGGAATCTTAATGATGATTACCACAAAGTTTTGATGGATGATGGCAAATATATTTTGGTTTAGCCAAATAAGGGAAGAAATCCCTAAAATCAAGAGACCTTTGGTCCATGGCTCATGTAGGGTGGGCTAGGTTGGTCTAGCCTGGTCCCCAGAGTCCAAAGGTTGGTTATGGTGACCATGGCTTGATCAATTTGAATGAGTTTGGTTCAATTCAAGGTTTGGATTCAAAATCATGCCATGAGCTTGGATTTAATTTTAGGTTTGGCTAGACTTTAAGTTTGGCTCAATTAAATGATCAAATTGGCTTGGATAATTTTTATATGAAGTTTTGAAGAGAAATTGGGTAATTTTAAATTGATTTGGAAGTTCAAATTAGTGGAATTTGAGCCATGACCACATTTGGGGCATTTGGGTTAGACTTGGGTTTGGATTGGGCTAGGGATTATGGTAGGCTTAATTGATGGTTCAAATTGGTCCAAGAGTTTGTAATGAAGAGCTTTGGAGATCAATTGGGCAGAAACTTTGGAGTTATGAGGTTCAATTTAATGGAATTTAGACTTTGATGCAAATTTGGGGATTTTGGCCTAGGTTGGATTTGAGTGAGGTTTAAGGCTAGGCTAGGGTCGATTGAAAGTTCAATCTGGTCTAAAGGAATGTTATAAAGAATTTGTATGTTAAAATTGGGGAAATTGGATAGGTTATAGGGTTCAATTTGGGGAAATTGGGTATTTTGATGCTTGGAATTTAGGTTTAAAGTTGGGTTTAATTGAGCTTCAGTTTGGTTTCAATCAAGCTTACACATGATGAATTTGAGTTTAGGATTAAAATTAGGTGAGATTGAAGTCAATTTGGTGGAAATTGGAGGTGAATTGGGGAATTTGGGCCTTAAAGGTCAAAGTTAGGATTTTTGTCAAAAGGAGTCAATTTGGTCAAATTCGACTTAGGGTCTGTTTGGCGCAGCTTCAACTTCTCAGCTTTTCAGCTGTAGCTGTGCTGCCCCAGAAAGCTGTTGCGGGGAAGCAGCTGTGGAAAAGCTGACCAAAGCTGACCTTCTGTTTGGTGCAGCTGTGTGAAACCAGCTGTCGGGCAGCTGTTTAAGGGTTTAAGGAAAAAAGATCATACTACCCCTGTTTGGTAAAACTGTTTAAAAGAATATAACAATCATTTTTTTGAAACTTCAGTAAGCTACCAAAGTGCTAACAACTTCTATTTAGGAATAAGAACACATGCTAATCTTATGTATTTACATATCTAACACATAAAATTTGATGTTTTACTAATATTTGCATATTATTTTGGAGGTCTTACGAAAGAATTGAGTCGCATAAAATTAATGAAGTTAAATATAAATATGTAATGTATAATGAAAATATTTGAGGAATAAAATTAATATGTAAATATGTGAAATTAATTATGGTTAAGGAATAAAATTGAAGTGTTAGATATGTACTGTATAATGAAACCGATCATGTTTGTCAGGTGATATAAAAGCAAAACAGTTAAGATTATTACATCAGAATGAAACAAACATTTTAAAAATTGACATGTAAAAAAGGACACCAAACAATTTACGTGGTTCGGTCAAACTGACCTACATCCACGAGGAAGCAAGCGAACATTTTATTATGGCAATGAAGAAGAAAATACATAGCT
>NW_018250322.1:99962-104457 GCF_001263595.1 Phalaenopsis equestris | reverse complement strand
ATTTCAAAAAATATAACGTTGCAGATTTGTGAGAGGTTGAAGTGAATGTACTTCAAAAACTTTGTTTGGCAATGAAGCAGAATATAATAACAGGTTTCCTTGAAAAGCGTTATCAAGAAATATGAAAATTGAATGAATTTTTGTAATTGTTGGAAAATATAGTTTATATGCCACGCTTGCAATTTGTACAATCAGATCCTAATAACAGAATAAAGAAACTCATTTTAGCAATCAATAACTCCATCATCCTAATAAGTTCAGAGGTGATACAATCACACATCAAAATATCCAAGAATGAAGTGAAGTAAAACAATATAGTACAACTTCAAAACAATCCTTACATATTATTCATAATATCTACTCTTTACTATTTAATTACATAAATTAACAAAAGAATCCTTATATGTAAAAGCAACGGCCCTTTTATGCAAAAAGAAAGAAAAAACATCATCATTCACATTGTAACATTCCAACTAATTTTTCAAAAAGATGTTGACTTCTACCAGATGTGATAGTTGTGATAGCTGGTTTCTAAGAAAAACAAATCCACTCTTTTTTCTTTAAGGAATTGTAGAATCAGAATCTCTGATTCATTTTAATATCCCATGCAGGCAAATCCAATAAACAACTCCCTACAACTGCATCATGGAATAAGAAGTTCTTGTTTGTCTACCAATATCTCAAATCTGCATCGTACATCCATTTTGCAGAGCAGAAAATAAATGAAAATATCAGAAAATAATAGAAAATTGAATTCAAATCTGCATTGTAGATCCATTTCACAGAGCTTACATCCAGAAAATAGCAGAAAATTGGATTCAATTTTGCATTGTATATCCCTTTCGCAGAGCTAACAACTAAACTTTGCTTTCTTAAATTACACCACTCAAATCTTCCATATCGCATCAAAAAATACCATATTCCAAGCTTCACATAAATGAATTGTGTGGTATGTAAATATATAAGAATTTTGTGCTCAAAGACATATGTAAATATATAAGAATTATGTGCTATGTATGTAAAGCTAATAAATTGGTTTAAAAAAACGTTATGGCTTCAATTCCTACATCTTGTTCCACGTCATATGTGCTATGTATGTAAAGCTAAAGCATCTTAAGTATGGATCATCTAATACATTTCCAGTAGCAATGTATTGCAGTTGCACTGAAAGTTATTGCAGTTCATAAAAACATGCAGCCATTGCTTCTGCTAATTACTTCTTTCCATAACTGCCTTATAACCTGTAAGGATTTCTAAATGAATATGCTTTCAGAAAATGTATACAGAAACAACCAATGTAGAAGTACCATAATGATAAACCACAATGCTAGAAACAGTTGCAAAGGATTGATTAAAATAAGGGGTATTCACATCCATACCACTCAATCCTTATGTACTAAGGCGAAAATAAATAAATAAAAACAAATTGATCATATACTCGCGAAATAGCGGGGAAGAAGATCGGGCTGCGGTCCTGGTCAAGGAAGAAGAGCTGGGAAGAAGAACGCAGGGGAAGCTGCGGATTACTGGATTCAGAGTAAGAATAGGGCGGGACGAGGGTTTTTTGCGAGGGGCAAAACAAGCCTTTTCACCCTGCGAAAGCTGTGCCGTGGGGAGGAGACCGTTTTTTGCTTCTCCTCCGCTTTAACTTTCTTTTGTCGCGAAGCTCCGAGCCAAACAAATTTTTTTCGCGATTCGGGGCCGCGAAGCTGCAAAAAAGCGGCCCCAAACGGACCCTTAATGAAGTGGTTCAAATTGATTTTGGAGACATTTAGAGTGATTTTGGAGATTTTAGGAATTTTTGGAATTTTTAGGGTATGAAGGGCATTTTGGTAATTTTGGGGTATTGAAAATTTTGATTTTGGTCAATTTGAGTGATTTAGAATGGTTTGAAATGATTTTTGAAGAGATTTTGAGAATTTTGGTAATTTTAAGGATTTTAGGGTTTCAAGGGTAATTTGATAATTATGGGAAAGTTTAGAGGCAAAAAGCTAAAATTGGGGTTCAATAGGAGGCCAATCATGAAATTACCCTTCATGAGCCATGAGACCAAGGAAAGCCCAGCTTTGAATCCTTCATGTGCTGGTCTTAGCCAAACCCTAGCCTAGGGCTACTGGTTTAGGACCATCCATATGAGTTTCCAAAAAGAGTAATGGATCAACTAAGCATATTTGGCTAAGGGTTGAGGTTGTGAGTGTAAGTGTGGGGTATCAAGTGTATGTGTGTGTACGACTAACCAATACCACATCGCCCACAGTCAACCTTAAGGCCAAACAGTTATGTGGGGACTCCTCTTGAGCTCCCCCATATTGGTTTCACCTACTAAGTGTTAGAGGTTAGAACCAACATGTGGAACTTCAAGAGGAGGAAAGAAGAGTTTTAGAATTCCGAAAAATGAGGGTTCCATCACTAGTCCTCTAGGATAGTCAACAGGAGGTCCTATGGCTAGATCCTAGGCTTCTAAGGGAAGAGACTAGACCTTAACCAAAAGTGAGATCAACATTTATATATAAAAACAAGTTTTCAAAATAAGAAAGAAAGGTAAAACAACTTAACTCAATATCTTCCTCAAGCAAATCCCTTGAAGTTCCTTTGAATCTCCTTCTTCTTTATAATAACACTCAAATCTCTCTTGAAAATGTAAGGAAGAAGAATCTCTCACTTTCGCTCTCCTCTTACAACTCTTAAAGACACTTGCAACACTCTCCCTCAACTTGTAACTCATGCCCCACTCATTAACACTCTCCAAAACTCCCCAAAAACTCTCTAATTCAGACATAAAAACATTCTTTTTTAATGTAGCGACAAATTTCCCAAGGGTCTTCATAGGCACCTCTTCAAAATTCATCCAAAGTCAATGCATTTATGAAAATAACCACCTCTGGCACCAAAATCTAGTGCCTAGGCACTAAAATCTGGCGCCTAAGTGCCATCTTCTCTGTATTATGGCGCTTAGGTGCCAGCTCAATTTTTTGAAAATGCCACTTTTAACTCTAAATTTTGTACTTTTGGCATCATTTAAGCTGCAAATGCCTCGACATAGTATACCTGCAGTATAACATGAAAGTACCATTCTATAAAGTGTAATATCACCAAATTTAAGCCCTAAATACATATGAAAAATTGATTTTTTTTTTGGTGTATCAATCAACGAGAAACTTTGTTGGAGAGATCTTCATCTTTCTTTAATGGCGAAAAAGCTAAGAATTTTGTTCTTCATTATCCTATGATTTTTGTAAACACTTATCTAGTTGATTTGCTTTGATGTAAGGTAGTTTTCTATTGTGTTTTCTTCATGTTTTGTGAATAGTATTTCTTACTCTTTCTTCTTATTAGGAAATAGTGGCATGAGTATGTTATGTCATTGTTTTCTTTTTATTTTTCTTTTACAATGAGTAGAATTCTTGTTAGGATTTTTCGATGCATGTTAGAATACATTTTGATTATCAATGTGATGGTTTTTACTTGAACTTCAATTACATTACTATAATGGCCTATTGTAGTGTTAAAATTTGTTGTACTTACATTAAGATTAGATAGGGCGGTGTAATTCTCAACAAAGTAAGGCTCACATTTTGTCTTATAGATGAGAATGTAGTCCATAGGGTTAAGTGCAAATAGTTATAAAAATAAGTATTAATGGGCATAAATTAGAGATTTTAGAGTGACAGACTAAAATTTCCAATTTGATCCAAATGATTGGAACCTAAAGCAAGATGTTAGCCTTGAGATGAAGGTTACGTAGGAACTCTAGAGTGACAACTAGTATTTGCTCAACCTAACTATGGGTTTAGAGACTTAACTCTGGATTAGCCAATGTTCTTTATGCACTCGAGAGAGGGTAACAAATATGTATGCTCCTATTTGGCACATTATAATATTTTATGTAGTTGAATGCAATATGACCGCGACTTTATATATGCTTAAAAATATAAGTATTTAATATTACTGCTAAAAGAATTAATTCCTCAGCAATTGTACTAAAACTTAATAACAGTTATAGGTTTGATAAATATGGATGTATTAAGTATTCAATAATTGTAAAGTCACACTTATCAACGCAAGTATACGTATCGCTCAAGTAATATAGGGCTCTAATGGAGTCCTAGATATCGATCCTACAGGTAGTAATATTAGAACTATGAACTAAGATTTTAGAAAATCAATACTGTAATCGCAACAACGAAAATCAATTTGTTTATCTGTCACTAATAGGAAATTGAAATAAATATGTAATTTTAATAACTATTAAATAACTAATTATGCTAATGAGGTTTTTAATGTGATATTCAATATATAATAAAGCATCATTCTCCTTGTTAAGAAATTATAGTGAATGGATAAAGTGAATTAGTTCAAATTGTATTGTGTCAAATAGGAACATACCTATTCTTTATCCTTTGGTCCAGGCATAAAGAATATTGACTAATCCTACGCTTGTTTACTGAATCTACGGCTAGGCTAGGAGGATACCGGCTCTCACTTCGGAGCTCCC
>NW_018250322.1:98536-99941 GCF_001263595.1 Phalaenopsis equestris | reverse complement strand
GCTTTGACCTCCCTGAATCATGGATGTAATCTTCACTTTAGTTGTAAAACTCAACATATTTTAACAAATCAATTGGCCAGATTGAAAATAAATTAAGATCGAAGTGAAAAGATCATCACAATTTCTTAAACATTTTTATGGCTTCACAAATTCAAATTACTATTTCACAAATCTCAAGACAAGGAGAAAGACAGAGAAAACTACTCATATCTCATGGGGAAAACACAACAAAATTCGGAATTCATATATATAAGCAAAGTCATACAAACTACAACAAGTAATAAACTTATCTCTAATTTCTCCCCAAGAACACTCCTCGAAGTTCCTCTGAATCTCTTCCTTTCCTTACAACACACAGAATTCCTCTTTGAAGTGGCGAGGAGGAAGAAATCTCTCACTTTCCCTCCACTCTTACAATCTCTCGAAGAATTCCACACAATTTAGACTCTCTACACTTGTTTCACACTTCAATTTTGAGTCTCCTCCCTCTTCAAGACCTTTCTAACATCTAGGACCTCTCTAACATCCAGGACCTCTTCTAACATCCAGGACCTCTCTAAAACATCCAGGACCTCTCTAATTTTTTGCCAAATCTTCTTTTAAAGTTGTGGATGAGCTTTCTCAAGAGTTGCCTAAGAACCCCTCCAAACTTCATCTTTATCCAATGCCTATCGGACCCGCGCGCCCGGCGCGGCGGGGGGGGGCGGGCGGCCTCGAGGGCGCCGTCGGCGGACCTTCTAAGTGAATTAATTCTGGAGTGTCGGGAAATTTTCATCGTCGGCACCTTTGGGCTTGTCGTCAACGCCCTAGTTCAATTCTTCACATTTTGGTCCTTTTCGCTCCAAATTTGCTTCTTTTTTGCATCTTTTTGCTCCAATGACCCTAATTCATCATTTCTGCAACAAAACATCAAAAATACCTTTCTTTAAAGTGCAATATCATCAAAAACAGTATATAATTGGTATGAAAATCTCAGCATATTTTTCTTTGCTCAAAATCCCCCAAACTTAGCTATTACTTGTCCTCAAGTAATTTTAGTACTACATAAAAGTTATGGTCTATTGTAGTAAAGTTTTAATTTAGAAATACTATAAATTTGATTTAGATAAGTACCATAGTGAGATTTTCAGAAAAAAATTAAGTAATTAAATTAACTCTGTAGCCACAATATTATTTAGACATCAAGTTTAAATTTTCTAGTCTTCTATTCATTTCAAGAATGACTATAAGTTGTAATATTAAGTCACTTAGAATATTCAAATGATAGGAACTTCATGGGAACACTACTAGTAAAATATCTAATTCATAAATATAAGTTCAGGAATGTATTAAGGTTTTCCCTTTAGGTAGGTCCAGTGAAGCCAATTTTTGATTAAGCATATCCCCTCAAGCTTCTCCTCACTTT
>NW_018250322.1:92819-98175 GCF_001263595.1 Phalaenopsis equestris | reverse complement strand
TTTAAATCTACCATAATATTTAAATAGTTACAAAATATAGTTACCTGAATTAAATTCACTACATGAAATCATATAAATAATTTTTGAAAATAATTAAATAGAGGACATCTAATAGTTAATCTTTTTCTTCCCTCCCCCAAACCTAAAATTTTGCAATATAAAATAATACAGATGGAAAGAAAAACTCTAAATATAAATCATACCTTAGTATTTTAGGCATTCTCACCATTCTGAAATTTTTGCAGTCCTTCTCAAAATTTCTACTTCACCTGGTCTGTAACATTAGGAGCTTTCTTCACATATAAATCATTAGAGAAATTTCTGGGTAATAAAATTTTAAAGTAAGTATAAAACTAAACTATTAAACAAACATAATATTTCCTAACACAACCATAATACTAAACAAAATAATTACAATTAAAATGCAAAATAAAAATCACATTACATTACAATCCAGAAAATACTACTCAACATCTATTATACTACACATAAAAGTTTAACTACCACACTAAATTTATAACAAAGATTAAAAATCATCCAAGTACAATATAATAATGAAAATTGAAAGTCCAAATACACATAAACATCCATTTCTATTACAAAAGATCTCAAAAATAAAAGTACAAGTACAAGTACATCAATTACATTCAGATATCAAAATCTCAAACTATGACTTCATCTCCTTGGTCAGCAGGTGGATTGGGCTGATACTGAGTATATCGGGGGCACTCATGGAAGGTAACATCAGGCTCACCTTTGTAGTGTCGGGCCTGAGCTTCATAATAAGCTATCTCAAAATTTGAATGCCTTTGAAGGTACTCACTATTGTAATCATATCAATGTTCTAAACCTCCAATCCTTTCATTTATTAATTCTGTGCTCTTCCGCTGCAAGGTCAACTCATTCATCAAATCAGTCAGAGTAGGGGAACTAGAAGGTGGAAGGTCATAACTTGTAGAGGGGACATCTCTACTAGTAGAAGGTTCTTGACTCCTACTTCCAGTTATCCATTTCTCATGGGATTCATAAGTTTTCAAATTTGCTTTACTAATGGGTTTCATAGGGTGAACCCATTCCTCATCTCCTTCAGTTTCCACTCCAGAAAGTTGGCAAAGTGCATAAATAAGGTCAGGATGTCCTAGACCTCCACTTGTTTCACTCCTTATCGTAGTTAATATATTCTTAAAAATAATCCTCCCCACATTTATATTTATATTATTCTGAATACAGAATATCATAATAGCTTTATCTCAAGTTACCTCACTATGGTGATAGGTCGGTAACAGAGTAGAAGAAATAAAATAGTGTCACGCCTTAGAGGTGGCATTCAACATGGAAACAGAAAAATTTACCCGTTCTTGTTGCTTAATCCACCACGTTCCTTTCCCATCAGTGAGAAAGTTGATCACATCATTCAGGGGGCCTTCCATTATACTAAAGGATTCATAGTGGAAGCTATAAGAGTCTCGGACTTCGTAAAAGGTGTTGATGCGGGCGGCATTAAATTCAACAGGAAATCCACGCACTTGAACGATTCCGTCTTCAGAATATAATAAGTTGGCATAGAATTCCTTCACAATATTTGCAACAGCCTTATTGGTGGTGTAACAAAAGTTTTCCCACCTCCGCTCGACAATAACTCTTTCAATTTCTCCTCCCGGACTTTCAAAAACTCGATCTTGTATACACTTCTTTCCTTTGAATACTGAAGTAAATCTTGATTGAGCCTTCGCATTGACGAAGCGAGACTCGTCGAACTCAATTCTCCTCTTTTGACGTGGAGCCATTTCAATATAATCACAATTATAAAAAAATTCTAAAATATACTTCAAATATGCAAATAATGGCTTCCAAAAGTAATTCTAAGAGTTCAACACTAAGTTCCATGAATTTCTTCCCAACATTTTCTTCACATTCTCAAATTTTTTGGATCTCCTAAATGTGGAAAAAATATATGGTGAAAATCAAATATTTTTAGTTTGGAGTGAAGTTCTTACCTAGAGAAGACCAAATCCGGTGTCAAAAAGCCTTGAAATTGCCCCAAATCCAAGATCTCTCAAGCCCTAGGTCAAAAATTGCGTTTTTAGGAGGAAGGGGATAATGAGTAGTGGTGGTTGACTGGTTAAAATCACGATTAAAAGATGTTTTTTTGCGAGCTCACCGTCGGTGGGGTGTTCGGTGCCGTCAGCGCGCTCTATTGAAAATTAAACATAACTCTCGGAAAAAATCCGTTGTCGACGGCGTCGAGGGCGCCGTCGGTGGGCTCTATTGATTTGGTTACATAACACACCTAAGTTTGGTATTTTCTCAACCTCAATACATTAATTCAGCATCGCAATCCAAACCACAACACTCAAAATGCTGAAAACAAAACATTCTATACTTATTTTCATCTATACAGAGATCTAAAAGCATAATTCTAAAGCAAAGCAAATGCAAAGTTCAAATCAAATTACACACATAGACAGACAGGTAGCAATATAAATCTACTATTCATCAGATTCAGTACTAGATTCTCCTCTGAGATCACCCATTGATTGCACATGAACGAAGCGGTTGTAGAAGGGTCGGAATGGAAATTCTTCGGTAGAATCCTCTTCTATCAATTTTGTTCTCTATCTTCTAAATGTCCAGAGTGCTCAAAATGTTCTTTCATCCTCTAGTCTAGATGATCGAAGAAATCGACGATATTATTAATTGCATTCATGACATTTTGTACCTCCTTCTCCAATTTCTTGATTCTGTGCAGAATCACCAGAGTCTTATCAGGAATTAAGGGTTGAACTGACGGTGAATTTTGAGATGCTTGATCTACTATAATAATCATGTCATTTTCATCTTCAAAAGCTGCGAATCTCTCAGTTGGGTCCAAAGGCTTCCAAGGTAGAAGTACCTTTTCCCAATTTTCGTAAGATACTTGGAACTGACTGTAAAGTGAGAAAATTGTGGAAGGGTGTCCAAGCCCATAAGTTGATCCATGAACGATCAGGCCCAAAACCGACTTCACAATTATTTATCCAATATCGATCGACAGTCCCCTTTGGATGCAATAAATCAGAATAGCACTTTCTTTAGAAACTTTACCGATCTTCATTGTCCGTAACAGTTTTGCAGAAATGAAAAAGTGCCAGTGTTTCAAAATGGGATTTAGGAGTGTCGCAAAAAAACTAACATACCCATTTTCTCTCATTTCCCAGTCTTCAATTTCGTCCGTTAAATATTGATAAATTTCATTCATCTGGTTTCTTGTCGGGACGAAGTTAGAATAGTGGCAGACAGGAATGTTCTCGATCATGTATAATTCATTGATCCGTGTAGGAGTGAAAGTAATCCATCTACCTCGCACATAAATGACTCCCTGGTTGATTCTGTGCAAATTTGCATAAAATTCCTTTACCACAAGAACAACCACAACAGCGGTAGTATAGCACAATACTTCCCATCTTCACCGCACTATCATCTCTTCAATTACCATTGAGGGATTATTCAATCCTCGATTTACGAATCATCATTCCTTAATCAATCTTTTCTTCATCAGTACCTTGTTGAAGATTCCCTGCGCTTCCGTACTAATAAACTTTCACCAATTGAACACTCGTATTCTAGGATTATCAGGGGAATTGGATGCCATAAAAATGAAATTGGTGGAGTTTCACTTCATTTTTGGAGGAAATATGACTTTCGGAATCGAATTTGGAAGTTTGAAAGGGTAACTCCCGCCCAAAACCGCCAAAAATCACCATTCAAACTCCCCCCATCCAAACTCCAGAAATCGCCATCTCGCTGGTCTCGCCGTTGGCGGGGTCGAGGGCACTGTCAGTCGATGGCGTCGTCGGTCGATGGCGCCGTCGGTGCCCAAGGCAAAAATTGCACAGTTTTGCTCTGTTTCGAATGCGTTCCAATTTTTCTTTAAGGATCCAATTCTTATGATTATTCAAGGGTAAATAAGAGTAGTAGAGCTTAATAATACCACAAACTAAAGTTAATTTCAAATAAAAGCTACTATAATTGCAATAAAAATAAAGATAATTATGGGTTGCCTCCCACAAAGCACTTGGTTTAACGTCGTCAGCCTGACCTATTCAGGTGTTATTCAGGTTGACTGATCATTAAAACCTCTTTAAAATTTGGTCTTTTACCATCAAAATATGGTTTTAATCTGTGTTCATTTACTTTAAATCTATTTTTAGTCTTTTAATCTTCAATTTCAATAGCTCCGTAAGTATAAACTTGAGTCACAGTAAAGGGTCCTAACCAACGAGACCTCGATTTCCTAGGGAATAACTTCAGCCTGGTATTGTAAAGCAAAACTTCTTGTCCTGGTTCAAAGTTCTTCTGGTTAATCTTTCAATCATGCTATAACTTTAGTTTAACCTTATGAATTCTGTCGTTATCATAAGATTCATTTCTTAATTCTTCCAATTCATTTAATTGTAACAATCTCTTCTTACCAGCATCTTTCAAATTATAATTGAATTCTTTAAATGCCCAATATGCTTTATGCTCCAATTCTACTTGTAAGTGACAAGTCGTTCCAAAAATCAATCTGTAAGGAGTCATTCCAATAGGAGTTTTATAAGCAATCATGTAAGCCCATAATGCAGTATCCAGTCTAGTAGACCAATCTACTCTACTAGGGTTTACAGTCTTTTCAAGTATTTGTTTAATTTCTCTATTATAAACTTCAGCTAACTCACTAGTTTAAGGATGATAGGCAGTAGAGATTCTATGAATAATATTAAATTTTGTTGCCAATCTCTAAATGTATCTATTCCTAATATGAGATCCTCCATCAGTGATAATCATTCTAGGCATTTCGTATCTAGTGAAAATATTTTTCATTAAAAACCTTGAAACACTTTTAGCGTCACAACAAGGTAAAGCTTGTGCTTCAATCCTCTTAGAAACGCTGTCAACTATAATTAATATATATAAGTTCCCAAATAAAGGAATATATGTTCCCATAAAATATAATCTCCAAACATCAAAGGTCTCAACTTCTAACATGAAATTCAGAGGCATTTCATTTCTTCTAGATATATTGCCTACTCATTGACATCGATCACAAGTTTTTATGTATCTATAAACATCTCTAAAGATAGTAGGCCAATAAAATCCAGCTTGTAAAATTTTATAAGTAGCTTTATCAATCCCAAAATGTCCTTCAAATTCAGAATCATGACATTTCTGAATGATTAGCTCAGTTTCTTCATAAGGTACACATCTTTTCATAATCAGATCCTTACATTGTTTATATAAATAAGACTCATCCCAAAAATTTGATTTTGCATCATGAATGAATTTCCTTTGTTGTTGCAATGTCAGCATAGGTGGCGAAATATCACTTACAATTAAT
>NW_018250322.1:92574-92809 GCF_001263595.1 Phalaenopsis equestris | reverse complement strand
TTAACAATTGCAAGATACCATTATATTTTCCACTCATTAATATTATAAAGTTGTTCATCAGGAAAACTGTCGGTAATTTCATTGCCGGTGTCAGATAATTCATAATTTTCTAATCTTAACAAATGATCAGCAATTTGATTATCAGCTCCCTTTCTATCAATAATCACAAGATCAAATTCTTGCATCAAAAGTATCCATCTAATCAACCTTAGTTTGACATCCTTCTTTTGCATTA
>NW_018250322.1:91576-91895 GCF_001263595.1 Phalaenopsis equestris | reverse complement strand
TAGACATCATACATCTCTGGAATGTTGTAGGTGCATTACATAATCCAAAAGGCATTCTTCAAAAAGTAAAAGTTTCAAAATGACTAGTAAATATTGTCTTTTCTTGATCCTCAGAAACAATTGGAATTTGATGGTAACTGGTATATCCATCTAAAAAACAAAAATATTTGTGCCCAGCAAGTCAATCTACTATTTGTTCTAAAAAGGGTAAAGGGAAGTGATCTTTCCTGGTGGCAGTGTTTATTTTCTATAATCAATGCAAATACGCCACTCAGTAACTTGTCTGATAGGTATTAATTCATTATTTTCTTGTCCTTCA
>NW_018250322.1:91210-91537 GCF_001263595.1 Phalaenopsis equestris | reverse complement strand
GCACTATCTGAAATAGGATATATAATTCCAGTCTCGAACCATTTCAAAATTTCCTTCTTAACTACTTCTTTCATCATTGGATTTAATCTCCTTTGTGGATCAACTCTTGGTTTATATTGTTCATCTAAGATAATTCTGTGCACACATATCAAATGACTGATTCCCTTAATATCAGCTAAGGTCCAACCAAAAGCTTTCTTATATCTTTTCAACGTATCTAACAGTCTTTGTTCTTGCAAATCATTTAATTCTGAAGATATAATCACAGGTAATGAAGATGAGTCTCCAAGAAACACATACTTCAAGTGGCTAGGCAATATTTTCAAC
>NW_018250322.1:90243-90757 GCF_001263595.1 Phalaenopsis equestris | reverse complement strand
GTAACTGAACGATCCGCTAACTGAAGAGTTACAGATGTAGGTGAGACTTCTCCTAATCCTAATGTTTTGAAAATTGATAGAGGCATAAGATTAATGCTGGCTCTCAAATCACATAAGGCTCTTCCATAAAATTTTTCACTGATAGCACACGGTATAGTGAAACTGTCAGGATCTTTTCATTTTTCAGGAAGCTTTTTCTAAATAATTGCACTACACTCTTCGTTATGTGCAACAGTTTTGTTATCCATGAACTTTTTTTTCTTATTCAAAATATCTTTCATAATTTTCACATAATTGGGCATTTGCTCTAAAGCTTCTATGAAGGGAATATTTACCGTTAACTCCTTAAGAATTTCTAAAAATTTGGAAAATTGTTTATTCTGTTGGTGTTGCTTCAATCTTTGAGGAAACGGTGGTGGAGGTTTCTCCACAGTAATTTTCATTGGTGTAAGTGGATATTCTTATTATGAATATTCATGATCCTTTTCTTTTTGGGTATCCACTTTCTCTTTTT
>NW_018250322.1:88164-90178 GCF_001263595.1 Phalaenopsis equestris | reverse complement strand
TTCTTTTCCTTGATCTTTAGGATTTGGTTCCACAGTACTAGGAAAAGTTCCCAATGTTCGGTTACTAAGCGCAATAGCGATATGCCCTAATTGATTTTCAATATTCTTAATAGAGGTTCCTTGATTTTGTAATTGATTTCCTTGAATTTGTAATTGATTTCCTTGATTCTGCAATTGTTGACCCATGTTTAATATCAGCTCTTCCATAGACAACTTCTTCTCTATAATTTGAGTGTTACTGTTAAATTCTGAAGGATAAGATGGTATATAGTTAACATTTCCTTGGTTGGATGAGTTTCCTAATGGGTTCACTGGGTTGCCCATTGTTTATTTGTATAAGAATTATTATTCCAATTAAAATTTGGATGATTCTTCCAACCTGGATTATAATAGTTCGAATAAGGGTTGTTGGGTCTATTAATAGCATTTAAAGTCTCATATGAAGGTTGAACATCCACAAATTGCACAGATGAATTCTCTTCCATCATAAGAGGTGTTGGAGAATAATTCATCCCATAATTATCTAGTTTCTTTGATATTGCAGCAATCTTCGAAGCTAACATAGATATTGCATCACAATCAAGGACACTAGCTACTCTTTTAGGATTTACCCTTTCAGAGGGTCATTCAAAATTGCTGGTAGCCATCTCTTCTATTAATGAATAAGCCTCATCAAAAGGTTTTAACATTAAAGAATCACCAACCGCAGCATCTATAATTGATCTAAGTGATCCAACTAATCCATTATAAAAAGTTTGAAATATCAACCAATCTGGTAACGAATGATGAGGGCATTTCCTAAGAAGATCTTTAAATCTCTCCCAAGCTACGTATATTGACTCTCCATCAATTTGACATAACGATGTTATCTCATTTCTAAGTTTAGCAGTTTTGGATGGAGGGAAATATTTGGAAATAAGTTTATGTAAAAGTTCTCCCCAAGTTCTAATTGATCCTGCTGCCAACAAATTGAACCGCATCTTAGCCTTATCCCTTAGTGAAAAAGGAAAAAGTCTAAGTCTAACAGCATCGTTTGACACTCTACCATATTTAAAAGTAGCACACAGTTCTAAAAAACTAGTGAGGTGTAAATTAGGATCTTCATTTGGTGTACCTCTGAATTGATTGTTTTGTACCATTTGGATAATAACAGGTTTAAGCTCAAATGAATTAGCAGCTACATCAGGATTTTGGATAGATAAGTGAATTTCATCTGCTGTAGGATTTTCATAATCTCGTAGGGGTCTAGGTTGGTGTTCATTCTCTATTCCTTGATTGTTCATGTTGTTTTCTATTGTATCAGAATTTCTAGGTTCTCTTCTCAATCTTTGAATTTTTCTAATAGTGTGTTCTAATTCTGAATCGTAGCGTATAAGATTTTCAGGTCCAAATTTACGCATACAATTTGAAAATAATACACAGTAAAACAATTAACTAAATATAAAATTAAGTTGCAATTCAAGTAAAAATTTTCTATTAATCCTAATTTGTCTATTACTCTAATTGTAATTTTTGTTTACTCACTCCCCGACAACGGCGCCAAAAACTTCACCGCGACTTTATATATGCTTAAAAATATAAGTATTTAATACTGCTGCTAAAAGAATTAATTCCTCAGCGACTGTACCAAAACTTAATAACAATTATAGTTTGATAAATATGAATGTGTCTAATTTGATTAAGATGTATAAATATAATATTCAATAATCTTAAAGTCAAATTTGTCAACGCAAGTATCGTATCGCTCAAGTAATATAGGGCTCTAATGTAGTCCTAGACATCGATCCCACAGGGAGTAGTTAAATCTACGGACTAAGATTTTTAGAAAAGCAATACTTTAATCGCAATAACAAAATTCAATTTGTTTATCTGTCACTATTAGGCAATTGAAATAAATATGTAATTTTAATAACTATTAAATAACTAATTATGCTAATGAGGTTTTTAATGTGATATTCAATATATAAGAAAGCATCCTTCTCCTTGTCAAGAAATTATAGTGAATGGATAAAGT
>NW_018250322.1:85584-88154 GCF_001263595.1 Phalaenopsis equestris | reverse complement strand
ATTGTGCCAAATAGGAGCATACCTATTCTTTACCCTTTGGTCCAGGCATAAAGAACATTGATTAATCCTACGCTTATTTACTAAATCTGCGGCTAGGCTGAGGGGATACCAGCTCTCACTTCCGTCCGTTACTCTAATCGTGATTTGACTCCCTCACTCAATCACTCCCCGGCAACGGTGCCAAAAACTTTGACAGTGACTTTTTATATGCTTAAAATATAAGATAAATATGGACGTAATAAATATTCAAAAATTGTAAAGTCACACTTATCAACACAAGTAATAATTGTAAATCCTCACTTTAGTTGTAAAACTCAACATATTTTAACAAATCAATTGGCCAGATTGAAAGTAAATTAAGATCGAAGTGAAAAGATCATCACAAATTCTTAAACATTTCTATGGCTTCACAAATTCAAATTACCATTTCAGAAATCTCAAGACAAGGAGAAAGACAGAGAAAACTACTCAGATCTCATGGGGAAAACATAACAAAACTCGAAATTCATATATAAAAGAAAAATCATACAAACTATAACAAGTAAATAAACTTATTTCTAATTTCTCCCCAAGAAAACTCCTCGAAGTTCCTCTGAATCTCTTCCTTTCTTTACGACACACAGAATTCCTCTTTGAAGCGGCAAGGAGGAAGAAATCTCTCACTTTCCCTTCACTCTTACAATCTCTCGAACAATTCCTCACAATTTAGACTTTCTACACTTGTTTCACAATTCAATTTTAAGTCTCCCCCCTCTTCAGGACCTTTCTAACATCCAGGAACTCTCTAACATCCAGGACCTCTCTAATTTTCGGCCAAAATCTTCTTTTAAAGTTGTGGATAAGCTTTCCCAAGAGTTGCCTAAGCACCCCTCCAAAATTCGTCCTTATCCAATGCCTAATATGACATAACTGTCGAGCTCGCCATCGGCAGTCTTGAGGGCACCATCAGCGGACCTTCTAAGTGAATTAATTCTGAAGTCTCAGGAAATTCTCGTTGTCGACGCTGTTGGGCTCGCCGTCGGCGCCCTAGTTCAATTCTTCACATTTTGGTCCTTTTTGCTCCAAATTCGTTCCTTTTTGCATCTTTTTGCTCCAATGACCCTAATTCATCATTCTTGCTACAAAAAACATCAAAAATACCTTTCTTTAAAATGCAATATCATCAAAAATAGTATAAAATAGGTATGAAAATCTGAACACATTTTCCTTTGGTCAAAATATTAAGGAAATAATTTTTAATGGGTATAAATTAGTTGTTTATTGGGTGATAAGCTAGATTCATATCAATATGACTTAAGACTTCGTACCTTAACATCGAGATTCGGTCACATCTGTAGCATAAGCTGTGAGACGCTAGAGTGATAAAGTAGTTAGTTCTGACGGGGGAATCAAGATGTGAAGGAGTTGACTTTAAGTTAACCAATGTTCATTATACACTCAAAAGAGGGTAAAGAAGAGATTTGCTCCTATTTTCATTAGCTATGTTTATGAATATCATTCCTAAACGTTATCAAATTCACTACATAAGAATAATAGTTTTTATATTTCAAAATTAACTAAACCAATTCATCAAGATAGGGTTATCTTTAGATTTAATATTTTCATTTAGGAGTATTTGTTGGAAAAACCACTCAAATGAATCTTCTAAACTAAGACCTGATATTAGTAGACTAGAACTTTGACTAAGTGCCTCTTACCTCGCTTCCCTGTGGGATCGATAAACGAGACTCCACTATAGCCTTGTATTGCTTGAACGATATGTATACTTGCATAGAACTTTTAGTGTGTGCATGTACGTACGGGCACATCAAGTTTTTGATGTTGTCACCGATAAATTAAATTTATATAAAACACAAAAAAAACACCACAAACTAGGGGCACATTGACCAAAGAAAAATAGGTTGAGATTTTCATACCTATTTTATACTAATATTGATGATATTTCACTTTAAGGAAGGGTATTTTTGATATTTTGTTGCAGGTATGTTGAATTATGGTCATTACAGCAAAAAAATGCAAAAAGGAGAAAATTTGGAGCAAAAAGGACCAAAATATGAAGATTTGAACTAGGGCGCCGACGACGAGTTTTTCCCGAGAGTCCAAAATCAAATATTCTAAAAGGCCGCCGACGGCGCCATCGAGGCCATCGACGGCGAGAACGGCGGTTCTCTTAACAGGTGCATTGAATGTGGATGATTTTTTAAGGGACGCTTAGGTAACTCTTGAAAAAAAGGAGCCCCGTGGTGGTGTCCGCTGAGTTTTTGTTGTTTGTAGAGTGTAGAGAGTTTAATTTAGGGTTAGTATTGTGAGGAATTCTTTGAGAGATTGTAAGAGTGGAGAGAAAGTGAGAGATTTCTTCCCCCTTGCCGCTTCAAAGAAGAATTTTGTGTGTTGTAAAGAAAGGAAGAGATTCAAAGAAACTTCGAGGAGTTTGCTTGTGGAGGAATTAGAGATAAGTGGTATTTACTTATTGAAGTTTGTATGACTTTGCTTTTATATATAAGTTCTAAGTTTTTTCGTATCTTCTCCATGAGTTCTGAGTAGTTTTCTCTGTCTTTCTCCTTGTCTTG
>NW_018250322.1:81956-85122 GCF_001263595.1 Phalaenopsis equestris | reverse complement strand
TTTCTTATATATTGAACTTCACATTAGAAACTTTATTAGTAGAATTAGTTAATTAAGAGTTTTTTAAAATTACATATTTATTTCAATTGCCTATTAATAATAAATAAGCAATTTTAAATGTATTGTTGTGATTAAGTATTGATTTTCTAAATCCTAGTTCGTAGCCTCTAGTATTACTCTCTTTGGGATCGATATCCAGGACTCCATTAGAGCTCTGTATTACTTAGGCGATACGTATACTTGAGTTGATAAGTGTGACTTTGCAATTATTGAATATTTTATACAATTTTTTATCAAATCTCTAACTGTTGTCAAGTTTTTGGCACCGCTGTCGGGGACTTAAATCTTTTAGCAAAAATATTAAATTCCTTTATTTTAAAGCATATATAAAATTGCTGTCAAGTTTTTGGTGCTGTTGCCGGGGACTTAAATCTTCTAGCAACGGTATCAAATTCTTGTATTTTTAAGCATATATAAAGTCGCTGTCAAATCTTTGGCGTCGTAGTTGGGGAGTAAAAAAAATCATAATTGGAGTAACGGACAAATTAGGATTATTAGAAAACTTTTACTTGAATTGCAACTTATTTCCATATCTAGTTAAATTTTTTCCTGTGTACAGATTTCAATTATATGAGTAAATTTGGACCTGAAAATTTGTTAGGAGAATTAGAAAATTAAGAAAAGAACCTAAAAATCCTGACACGATGGAGAATAATGTGAACAATCAAGGAATAGAAAATGAACATCAACTGAGACCTCTACGAGATTATGCAAATCCTACAGCATATGAAATTCACTTATCTATCTAAAATCCTGATGTAGCTGCTAATTCATTTGAGCTTAAACCTGCTATTATCCAAATGGTACAAAACAATCAATTCGGAGGTACACCAAATGAATATCCTAATTTACACCTCACTAGCTCTTTAGAACTTTGTGTTACCTTTAAATATGAAAAAGTTTTGAACATGTTGTAAGACTTAGAATTTTTTCTTTTTCACTTAGGGATAAGGCTAAGATATGGTTAAATTCGTTAGTTAGGGATAAGGTTAAGATGTGGTTAAATTCGTTAGCACCAGAATCTATTAGAACTTGGGGAGAACTTTCACAGAAATTTCTATCCAAATATTTCCCTCCATCCAAAACTGTTAAACTTAGAAATGACATAACATCGTTCTGTCAGATTGATGGAGAGTCAATATATGAAGCTTGGGAGAGATTTAAAGATCTTCTTAGGAAATGCCCTCATCATTCATGACCAGATTGGTTGATAATTCAAACTTCTTATTATGGATTAGTGGGATCACTTAGATCGATTATAGATGCTGCAGTTGGTGGTTCGTTAATGTCAAAACCTTTTGATGAGGCTTATTTGTTAATAGAAGAGATGACTACCAACAATTTTCAGTGGCCCTCTGAAAGGGTAAATCCTAAAAGAGTAGCTAATATCCCTAATTCTGATGTAATATCTACGTTAGCCTCGCAGATTGCTACAATATCAAAGAAATTAGATCATTATGGAATGAATTATTCTCCAACACCTACTATGATGGAAGAGAATTCATCTGGGCAATTTGTGGATGTTCAACCTTCGTATGAGACTTTAAATGCTATTACAACCCTTATTCAAACTATTATAACCCAGGTTGGAAGAATCATCCAAATTTTAATTGGAATAACAATTCTACTTAAAATCAACAATGGGCAAACAACCCAGTGAACCCATTAGGAGATTCATCCAACCAAGAAAATGTTTAGACCTTCTTATCCTCTAGGATTTAACAGTAACACTCAAATTAAGGAAAAGAAGTTGTCTATGGAAGAGCTGATATTAAAAATGGGTCAACAATTGCAGAATCAAAGAAATCAATTACATATTCAAGGAAATCAGTTACAGAATCACAATTACAAAATCAAGGAACTGCTATTAAGAATATTGAAAACCAATTAGGGCATATTGCTACTGCACTTAGTAACCGAACATTGAAAACTTTTCCGAGTACTGTGAAACCAAATGTGGAACCAAACCATAAAGATTAAGGAAAAGAACAGATAAAAGCAATACAAATAAGAAAAGAATTAGAATTAGAAACAAGAGTGCAGAAAGAAACAAAAACTGAAAAAGAGAAAGTGGATACAGAGAAAGAAAAGGATCATGAATACCCAGATTTAGAATATCCACTAACACCAATGAAAATGACTGTGGAGAAACATCCACCACTATTTCCTCAAATATTGAAGCAACACAAAAAGGATAAACAATTCTCCAAGTTTTTAGAAATTCTTAAGAAATTAACGGTAAATATTCCCTTTGTAAAAGCTTTAGAGCAAATGCCCAATTATGTGAAATTTATGAAAGATATTTTGAATAAGAAAAGGAAGTTCATTGATAATGAGACGGTTGCACTTAGCGAAGAGTGTAGTGCAATTATTCAGAAAAAGCTTCCTGAAAAATTAAAAGATCCAGGTAGTTTCACTATACCGTACCGTGTGCTATCGGTGAAAAAAGAAAAAATTTATGGAAGAGTTTTATGTGATTTGGGAGCCAGTATTAACCTTATGCCTCTATCAATTTTCAAAAGATTAGGATTAGGAGAAGTCTCACCTACTTCTGTAACTCTTTAGTTAGGGGATGGTTCAATTACTTATCCTAAAGGAGTTATAGAAGATGTGTTAGTAAAAGTTGATAAATTTATCTTTCCTGTGAATTTCATTGTTTTAGATATTGAGGAAGATAAAGAAATACCTATAATTTTAGGGAAACCTTTTTCAGCTACTGGAAAAGCTATGATAGATGTTCAAAAGGGAGAATTAACTATGAGAGTTAATGATCTAGAAGTGACTTTTAACATTGTGAAATCTATGAAATACTCTACTGCTGAAAAAGATAATGAATGTTTTCGCATGGAAATTAGTGAACATCTATTGTACAAGCATTTTAAAGAACATTTTGAAGAGAAAGAACATTTTGAAGACAAAGATGAAGTTATTTCGGACGAAATAAAAAAATAAAGAATTAAATTATGTTCAGGAAAGATTTGAGAAGCTGCATATTACAGGAAATGCTGATAAGAATCTAATTCCATCAATTATAAAACCACCTGAACTTGAGTTGAAAATATTGCCTAACCACTTGAAGTATGTGTTTCTGGGAGACTCATCTACA
>NW_018250322.1:80670-81785 GCF_001263595.1 Phalaenopsis equestris | reverse complement strand
TTGATCCACAAAGGAGATTAAACCCAATGATGAAAGAAGTAGTCAAGAAGGAAATTTTGAAATGGTTGGACACTAGAATTATATATCTTATTTTAGACAGTGTTTGGGTAGGTCCAATTCATTGTGTTCCTAAGAAAAGAAGAGTGACTGTTGAAGCAAAAGAGAATAATGAATTAATACATATCAGACAAGTTACTAGGTTGTGTATTTGCATTGATTATAGAAAATTAAACACTGCTACTAGGAAAGATCACTTCACTTTACCATTTTTAGACCAAATAGTGGATAGACTTGTTGATTTTGGTTTTTTAGTTGGATATACCAGCTCCCATCAAATTCCTATTGCTCCTTAGGATCAAGAAAAAACAACAGTTACTAGTCATTTTGGAACTTTTGCTTTTCAAAGAATGCATGCACAATTATATAATGCACATGCAACATTCCAGAGATGTATGATGTCTGTATTTAGTAAGTTAATTGATGATGCATTAGAAGTATTTATAGATGATTTCTCTGTATTTGGAACATCATTTGACGCATGCTTAAATTATCTTGAAAAAGTTTTGGAGTTGTGCGAAAGAAATAATTTAGTTATAAATTGGGAGATATGTCAATTTATGGTTGCAGGAGAAATTGTGTTAGGGCATAAAATTTCAGAAAATGGTATGGAAGCAAACCCTGCAAAAAATCAAGTTATATCTGAATTAACACCTCCTACTAATGTAAGAGGGGTTAGAAGTTTTCTTGGACATGTTGGTTTTTACAGGCGTTATATTAAAGATTTTTCAAAAAATACTAAAGCTCTACGCCAACTTTTAGAAAAAGACAAGAAATTTGAATTTACTAAAAACTATTTAAATGCCCTTGAGTTATTAAAAGAAAAACTAATCACAGCCCCTATTATAGTTTCACCTAACTGGGAGAAACCATTTGAACTGATGTGTGATGCTAGTGATTATGCTATTGGAGTTGTTCTTTGTTAAAGGTTTGAAAAGATTTTTAAAGTTATATGCTACGCTAGTAAAACTCTTAATGATGCTCAAATTAACTATACTATTAACTATAAAGAGTTACTAGCTATTGTGTATGCTTTTGACAAATTTAGATCTTGCTTT
>NW_018250322.1:79144-80312 GCF_001263595.1 Phalaenopsis equestris | reverse complement strand
ATTGCAACAACAAAGAAAATTCATTCATGATGCGAAAGCATATTTTTGGGATGAACCTAATTTATATAAACAATGTAAGGATCTTATTATGAGAAGATGTGTACCTTATGAAGAAACTGAACTAATCATTCAGAAATGTCATGATTCTGAATTTGAATGACATTTTGGGATTAATAAAACTGCTTATAAAATTTTACAAGTTGGATTCTATTGGCCTACTCTCTTTAGAGATGTTTACAGATACATAAAAACTTGTGATCGATGCCAACGAATAGGCAATAAATCTAGAAAAAATTAAATGCCTCTAAATTTCATGTTAGAAGTTAAGATCTTTAATGTTTGGGGATTAGATTTCATGGGACCATTTATTCCATCATCTGGGAACTTATACATATTAATTGCGGTAGACTACGTTCAAAGTGGATTGAAGCACAAGCTTTACTTTGTTGTGACGCTAAAAGTTTTTCAAGATTTTTAATGAAAAATATTTTCACTAGATACGAAATGCTGAGAGTGATTATCACTGACGGAGGATCTCATTTTAGGAATAAACACATTCAAAGATTGGCAAAAAAAGTTTAATATTATTCATAGAATCTCCACTTCCTATCACCCTCAAACTAGTGGGTTAGCTGAAGTTTCTAATAGAGAGATTAAACAAATACTTGAGAAGACTGTAAACCCTAGTAGAGTAGATTGATCTACTAGACTGGATACCGCATTATGGGCTTACAGGACTGCTTATAAAACTCCAACTGGAATGACTCTTTACAGGCTAATTTTTGGAAAGACTTGTCACTTACCAATAGAATTAGAGCATAAAGCATATTAAGCGATTAAAGAATTCAATTACAATTTGAAAGATGCTGGTGAGAGGAGAATGTTACAATTGAATGAATTGGAAGAATTAAGAAATGAATCTTATGATAACAATAGAATCTATACGAGGAAACTAAAGTTATGGCATGATCAGAAGATTAACCAGAAGAACATTGAACCAGGACAAGAAGTTTTCTTTACAATACAAGGCTGAAGTTATTCCCTGGGAAATTGAAGTCTCGTTCATTAGGACCCTTTACTGTGACTCAAGTTTATACTTACGGAGCTGTTGAAATTGAAGATCAAAAGACTGAAAATAGATTTAAAGTAAATGGACACAGATTAAAAC
>NW_018250322.1:76083-79058 GCF_001263595.1 Phalaenopsis equestris | reverse complement strand
ATTTGAAATTATTGTTATTTTGTGGTAGTATTGAACTCTACTACTCATATTTACCCTTGAATCATCATAAAAATTGGATCCATAGAAAAAATTGGAACGCATTCGGACCAGAGCGAAACTGTGAAATTTTTTCTTTGGGCGCCGACAGCGGGCTCGACGCCACCAACGGTGGGTTTTTCCCGAGAGTCCAAGCAATTAATTCTAAAGGCTCACCGACGGCACCATCGACGTCGCCGTCGGTGGATCGCCGCCGCCGTCGGTGGGAACGGCAGGATGACAGTTTCTGGAGTTTGAAATGATGATTTTTGGCAATTTTAGGCAGGAGTTACTCCATATAAACTTTCAAATTCAGTTCTTAAGTTTGTATTACCCCAAAAACAAATTGAAACTCCACCAAATTCATCCCTATGACGTCCAATTCCACTGAAAACCTTAGATTTTGAGTGTTTAACAGGAGAAAGTTCATTAATTCCGAGGCGCAGCGAATCTTCAACAAAGTGCTGACAAATAGGAGATTAATCAAAGAAAGAGGATTCGTAAATCAAGGATTGAACAATCTTTCGACAGCAATTGAAGAGATGATTGTGCGACGACGATGGGAAGTGTTGGGCAACATTACAGCCGCCATAGTCGCTCCTATGGTGAAGGAGTTTTATGCTAATTTGCATGAAATTAACCAGGGAGTTGTCTATGTGCAAGGTAGATGGATAACTTTTACTCTTGCATGGATTAATGAGTTATATATGATCGAGAATGTTCCTGTCTGCCATTATTCCAACTTCGTCATGACAAGAAACCTAATGAATGAGATCTACCAATATTTGACGGACGAGACTGAAGACTGAGAAATGAGAGAAAACGGGTATGTTAGTTTTTATGCGACACTTCTAAACACCATTTCTAAACACTGACACTTCTTCATTTCCGTAAAACTATTACCGACAACGAGGATCGATAAAGTTACTAAGAAAAGTGCTATTCTGAATTACTGCATCCAAATGGGACTGTTAATCAATATCGGATCGAGAATTGTGAAGTCTGTTTTGGGCCTGATCGTTCATGGATCAACTTATGGGCTTGGACATCCTTCAAAAATTTTTTTACTTTGTAGTCAGTTTCAAGTATCTTATGAGATTTGGGAAAAAGTACTTCTACCTTGGAAGCCTTTGGACCCAACCAAGAAGTTCCCAGCCAATGAAGATAAGAATGATATGACTATTATTGTGGATCAATCCTCTCATAATTCACTTCCTATTTAGCCTTTAATTCCAGACAAGACACTAGTGATCATGTGCAGAATCAAGAAACTGGAGAAAGAGGTGCAAAATGTTATGAATGCAATTAACAATATCTCTGATTTTTTCGATCATCTAGACTAGAGGATGAAAGAGCATTTTGATCACTCTGGACTATTGAAGGAAGTTTGATACGATTGATAAGCAAGATGGGATTGGTATAAGAGGACTCTACTGAAGAATTCCCATATCGACCCTTTTATAACCTCTTTGTTCATGTTCAATCAATGGGTGATATCAGAGGAGAAACAAGCACAGAATCGAAAGAGTAGTAAATTTACTTTGCCACCTGTATGTATAAGTGTGTGATTTGATTTGAACTTATATGCTTAGGTCACTTTCTAAATTTGCTTTTAGATCTCAGTATAGTTGAGATTGAGCATAGGATGTTTGTTTTCAGTGTTTAGAGTGTTGTGGCTTGGATTGCGACGCTGAATTGATGTATTGAGGTTGAGAATATACCAAACTTTTGCGTGTCGTGTAACGTGTACTGTAACTCTTGGAATTTATATATAATTGTAAGGTTTTGTGTTGTGAATGTTTATTTGGGTTAGTACATCATTTAATCACTTAAAAGTTATGTCTAGAATGATTGAACGGATGTCGTCGAGGCTTGAAATTGATCAAAATTGCAAAAATCTAGAAATTGAACCAATTTTGAAAATCTCACCGATGGCGCCATCGACGCCGCCAACGGTGGATTTTTCCCTTCGACGCTGCCGACGGCGGATTTTTTCCGAGACTTTGGCTATTTAATTCAATAGAGCTCGCTGACGGCATTGATGACCCCGCCGATGGTGAGATCTTGAAAAAACACTTTTAACCGCGATTTTGACCAGTCAACAGCCACTATTCATCATCCCCTTCCTCTTAAAAAATGAAAATTTTGATCTAGGGCTTGAAGATCTTAGATTTGGGGTGAGTTCAAAGCATTTCGACACCAGATTTTATCATCTCTCAGTAAGAGCTTCACTCCAACCTAAAAATATTTGATTTTCACCTTGAATTTCTTCCACATTGAGAAGATCCAAAAAAATTAAGAATATGGAGGAAATATTTGGAAGAAATTCATGGAATTTAGACTTGAACTCTTAGAGACACTCTTAGAAGCCATTATTTGAGTACTTGAAGTGTTTTTTGGAATTTTTATAATTTTGATTACATTGACATGGCTCCGCAACAAAAGAGGCGACTTGAGTTTGACGAGCCTCGCTTTGTTAATGCGAAGGCTCAGTCAAGATTTACTTCAGTATTTGAAGGGAAGAAATATATACAAGATCGTGTTTTTGAGAGTCTGGGAGGAGAAGTTGAATGAGTTATTACCGAACGGAGGTGAGAAAACTTATGTTATACCACCAATAATGCTGTTGTGAATATTGTGAAAGAATTTTATGCCAATGCGTTCTATTCTGAGGATGAAAACGTTCGAGTAAGGGGTTTTTCTGTTGAGTTTAGTGCCGCCCGCATTAACTCATTTTATGAAGTTTTAGACTCCTATAGCTGCAATTATGAAACCTTCAATACAATGGAAGGCCCACTAAACGATGGCATCAACTTTCTCACTGATGGGAAAGGGACATGGAAGATAAAGCAACGAGAAAGGGTAAATTTTTCTGCTTCCATGTTGAATATCACATCTAAAGCGTGGCACTATTTTATTTCCTCTACTCTGTTACCTAC
>NW_018250322.1:75427-75861 GCF_001263595.1 Phalaenopsis equestris | reverse complement strand
AAATAAATGAAAGAATTGGGGGATTATAATGTAGACATGATTATGATAGTGAGTACCTACAGAGGCATTCTGACTTTGAGATAGCTTACTACGAAGCTCAGGCCCGACACTACAGAGGTGAGCCTGATGCTACTTTTCCTGAATGCCACTATTATACTCAGTATCAGCCCAATCCACCTCCTGACCAAGGAGACAAGGATATAGTATGGGATTTTGATATGTGATAGTAATTGATGTACTTTTATTTTTGTAATTTTGTAATAGAGATAGATGTTTGTGTGTTTGTACTTTCATTTTTATTTTTATGTTGCAATTGAATAATTTTTAATTATTATTATAAATGTTTAGTGTGGTAGTTGAAATTTGCATGTGTGGTTATAATAGATGTTGATTAGTACTTTGTAAAATTGTAATGTGATGTGATTTTTATTTAC
>NW_018250322.1:57225-74670 GCF_001263595.1 Phalaenopsis equestris | reverse complement strand
TTGAGCCATGAGAATGTTAAAGAAGTTGTGATTATCTTTTCACTTCAATCTTAATTTACTTTCAATATGGCCAATTGATTTGTTAAAATATGTTGAGTTTTACAACTAAAGTGAAGATTACATCCAAGATTTAGGGAGGTCAAAGTCCTTGAAAGTTGGGTACAAATAAATAAGGAAATAAAATTATTGGGCGTAGAATTGGAGATTTTAGAGTGACAGACTAAAATCCTCAATTTGGTCCTATCATTTGGGTGCTGAAGTGTAGATGTTAGCCCTCAGGTGAGGGGAACGTGGGAGCTCCGAAGTGAGAAACGGTATCCTCCCAGCCTAGCCGCAGATTCAGTAACCAAGCATAAGGTTAGTTAATGTTCTTTATGTCTGGACAAAAGGGTAAAGAATAGGTATGCTCCTATTTGGCACAATACAATTTGAACTAATTCGTTTTATTCATTCACTATAATTTCTTGACAAGGAGAATGATGCTTTATTATATATTGAACTTCACATTAGAAACTTTATTAGTAGAATTAGTCAATTAAGAGTTTTTTAAAATTATATATTTATTTCAATTGCATATTAGTGACAAATAAGCAATTTGAACTGTATTGTTGTGATTAAATATTGATTTTCTAAATCTTAGTTCGTAGCCTCTAGTATTACTCCCTGTGGGATCGATATCCATGACTCCATTAGAGCCCTGTATTACTTGAGCGATACATATACTTGTGTTGATAAGTGTGACTTTGCAATTATTGAATATTTTATACATATTTTTATCAAATCTATAACCGTTGTCAAGTTTTTGGCGCCTTTGTCAGGGACTTAAATCTTCTAGCAACAATATCAAATTCTTGTATTTTTTAAGCATATATAAAGTCGCTGTCAAGTTTTTGGCGTCTTTGCCGGGGACTTAACTCTTCTAGCAACAGTATCAAATTCTTGTATTTTTAAGCATATATAAAGTTATTGTCACACATTAAGCAGTTATCACTATTGTACAAGAATTTTACGCCAACCTTTGAGAAGCCTCTGATGACCAGATATTTGTCCAAGGAAAAAATGCAGAGTTTACACTAGAGCGGATCAACACTCTTTACGAGCTGATAGATATACCAAACTATGATTACTCTTTATTTAATTCTACTAAGTTGTACTTGGATGAGGTTATTTCATTTCAGACCGACGAAAGAGGAGTTTAGAAAATTATAAATGACCACAAGGTGAACATCTCTGCCTCAATGTTAAAAGCACCCTCTAAGGCATGACATTATTTTGATTTCCCCATGATTTATTCCTTCCAATCATCTTAGTGAGGTTACTAAGGAGAGAGTATCCTTGAACTTTTGCATTTAACAAATGAAATCTATAAATATTGGCTCTCAGATTTATCAGAATATCCTCATTTCTTCTAAAGGTGGAACCACTGGAGGTTTAGGATACCCTTTCCTGATTTTTACTTTATGAAAGAAATCAAGAGTAGGATATGAGAGATGAGAAGAGCTACTATAACCTCTTAAACTCATTACCAGGACCAATGTGCATGTATACAAGCTACATGTTGGATTGAGGTCAAGGGGAGGAAGTTCAGATATTCCTTTTACCTCTACTTTAATACCATATACCTTAGGTATTGTTGCTTACCTTTCAACCACTCTGGATGAACTTCATAATGATTATCAGGCTTTGGTGCATGATATTGCATATATATAAGATAAAGTGACTGATATTGATAAAAAGTTTGATCATGTTCAGGGTTATTTGAAACTTAAACATGATTAGTTACTCCAAAACCGTAGCCACCATGAATATTTCTGAAATCTTCTACCACTCTACCGACATGTCCATTTAAATCTCCTCCAATAAAAATTCTTTCTTCAAGAGGTATCATTTGTATTAAGTCTTCTAAGTCATTCCAAAATTTATCTTTAGACTCTGTATCTAAACCTACTTGAGGAGCATAAACACTTATAATATTAAAAATCTTAGTATCAATGATAATCTTAAGGGCTATAATTCTATCACCAACTCTATTAATTTTTACAACATTATCTTTCAAACTCTTATCTATAATTACACCTACACCATTTCTAGTGCGACTCTTACCAGAATACCAAAGTTTAAAACCTAAATTATCAATCTCCTTAGCCTTTTCTCCCACCCACTTAGTTTCTTGAATACATAAGATATTAATTTTCCTATGAATCATAATATCAACTAATTCCATTAATTTACCATTGAGAGTGCCGATATTCCAAGATCCTATCCTAATATTAGTTTCATGGACTAACTTCTTTACCCGCATTTGCCCGTAATGTGGGAACCCTTGCTTATTTAACACTACACCTGGGCGCCGGTGTAGCGGCCCTTGCACATTTTTCACTGTATTCAGACTATACAACGCGTCGCTTCCAGGGGACGCCCTAGCACTTACACAATGATCAAAAGGATTCATGTCATGATTTTTTCGACAAGTTTTACGCTGGCTGTCGACTACCTAACGCAACCCTCCACTTTTCTCATCCGGGCTTGGGACCGGCAACGACAGTGTTTAAATTTCAATTATGTTCGAATTAAATAAAAAATAAGTATTCCAAAATTTAATACTAAATATTCTGAGACCTTAGATATCATCCACTTTACTAAAATTTTTTTTTCTAAGTTGGACAATTACAATTCTAAAAAAAAAATTGAGACTGAGTTAGAGCATAGCCCAAATCTAGCAAGCCAATCTGCAGGTTTGTTTGCTTCCTTATAATTGAAAGTAAAATGAACATTAAGATGAGAGCTAAGTAATCTGATCTTCTGAATCCATTATGATGCCAGAGGTACTGCTCCTTAAGCTCCAATAATCTAATCAACACTATTGAGTCCACCTCAACCTATAGTTGTAACCAATTAGCCTTAACAACATGGTTCATGGCCCAAAGGGCTGCTATAAGCTCAGCCTCAAGTGCATTAGTAGCCAAAACTAGGGCATGAAAATATAAGAGACAGTGACCAAAGTAGTTCCTATAAACCCCTCCCGCATCAGCACCCAGATCAGTAAAGCTACCATCAGTGTTTAATTTAACAGTAAGAGGCTTTGAAGGTCTCCAATACACTTTATAAATCAGGGGAGATGCCACTCTCTCAGTGTGATAGGAAATACAAATATTAGGAAATCTTTTATATTTGATCATTTTGCAGACGAAAAGTCACTTGAGGACAAATAATAGTTAAGTTTTGGGGATTTTGACATGTCTACAAAATTACTACTTTTATCTGCACCTTTAATGCTAATTTTTAGTGATATTTCCCTTTAATGGAAGGTATTTCTATATTTTTGTTGCAGGTACAATAAGTTGGGGAATTGGAGCTAAAAGAAGCAAAAAGGAAGAAATTTGAAGTAAAAAAGAGGTCATTTGTAAGAGTTGACATGGCGCTTAAGCGCCAGGATTTGGTGCCTAAGCGCCAGTTTACATAGAAGGTGACACCTAGGCGCTACAGTTAGGCGCCTAAGGGCCAGAAACGGTTTCTTCAAAAAATCATTGAATTGGACGAATTTTGAAAGGGTACCACAGGTGACTCTTAAAAATTTGGCTCTATACTATATAATAGTGATTTTATTATAGAAAGAAGGGCAACAAAGGAGGAGAAGAGGAGAGTAAGTGGAGAAGTGTAAAAGAGAAGACTGTCTCTTAGAGTTGTAAGTGAGAGATTTCTTCTTCATTATATTTCTAAGAGAGAATTGAGTTTGAAGGAGAGAAAGTAATTCAAAGGAACTTCAAAGGACTTGCTTGAGGAAGAGATTGAGATAATTAGTTTGTACTTTACTTATTTTTGTTGTGTAAACTTGTTTTTATATTTAAATCCATATTTTGTTGTATCTTCCTCATGAGATCCGAGTAACTTGCTTTCTCTTTCTCGCTGCAATGAGAAATAATCATGTGAAGAATTGAAGTTGTTTAGAAGTGCTTTAATTTCATAATTGTAATGATTCAAACTTCTAACTTCATTTACTTAATCAATCAGGCCAATTGTTAAGTTAAAATCTGTTGTGAAACATATGATCCGAAAGGGCTATGCTTTCCTAACTAAGTAAGAATCACATTTGATCTCATGGATGAGAATGTAGTCCATGTGGTTAAGTGCAAAAAAATAGGGAAAACGAGTTTTGATGGATGTTGATTGGTAATTCTAGAGTGACAAGCTAGAACCTCCAATTTGATTTAGAAGTTAAGAACCTAAGGCTAGATGTTAGCCTCCAGGGGGAGGGATAGTGGGAACTCTAGAGTGAGAGGTATAATATTCCCAACTTAACCAAGGATTTAGAAACTTGAATCTGGATTAGCAAATGTTCTTTATGCACTTGTAAGAGGGTAAAAAATATGTGTGCTCCTATTTGGCGCAATATAATTTAATACAATTTGAATTATTCTCTGATTATAAAATCAGTGTAAGGGGAATGATACTTTCTAAAATTTGAACTCTTCTTCATAAAACTAAATTTAGTGATAGTAAGAATTTACTTTGAGTTTAGACATAAGAGTAGTAGATATAATTTACTTAGATTAAAAACATAAAACTTGACTTGCATTCCTAGTTAAGTTTCCTGCTGTTTAGACAGAGTTTCTTTGAGTTAAGATTATAAGAATTCCAAACTTTCATCTGGGATCGATACTTAAGACTCCATTAGAGCCCTATATTACTTGTGTGATACGTATACTTGCGTTACCATTCTAAAGAATATTTAAAATTGATAAATAAAACCTTAAATCGCTAGGAGTGACAACTATAAAAATTTAAAGAAATACTAACTATTATGAAGTATATTATTGTTAAGGCTGTCGCGCATCATTGACAAACTATGGATATCATGACTTATATTTCTATTTCTTATTTTTTTTGAAATAACTATAAGACGAGCATAGAGAGATTCACGAGGATCGCTCTACAGGCTTTTTTCGGGGGACCTCACTCTGTGACTCTCACGGTACCTTTCTTGTTCGCTCTTCTACTTAGACCATCTTCTTAACTATGTCGGAAGGAGATACAAAATAAAACGTATAATTCAGGCATGACAATAGATCCATCCTCTTCCTTCACCTTTTTTACACAGGTCTCTTCCAATTCGTGTGAACCCACAAACAATAAGGGACCCAACATTCTAAAAGGATTTAACATTCTAATTGTCAAAATGGTGTCTATAAAACTCTTAGAAGTCACCATTAGTGTGATTATTTCTTTGGCAATCTTTCATTCCTATGACGAAAACCACCATCTTCAGATCAACTTCAACAACACCGCACTCACTTGGTGGAAGAATATGTTTTTGAGCATGTTTTTTTTTCCTTCAAGTAGTTCACTTTTTGGATTGTGTATTAATCACCCTAGATCACACGTAATTTTCATCTATGAAAATGGGTTGTTGGATGTATTAAACTATAAGAAATATAGGCCAAATCCTATGCTTTTAGGCAAGATATTATCCCACTATAATCTCTCAAATTTTCAAACTCTGGGCTAATGCTTAATTTGATTTAGTTCATTCTTTTATTTATCTAAGGGTGTTCTAACCTCTTAAAAAATTAATATTACTAAATATAACCTTTGCACTAAAAGGGGTTGATTGAGATCACTTTTTGTTATAATTTTTTATTATTTTTACTTGAAATAAATTATATTTGATTTGTTTTAATTTAAAAATAGTTAAAATAATTTTTAGATATTTGGAGTGTTTAAAAAATAAATTATTTCCTTAAATAAAAAAAATAAGAAAAATATAAAAAATGTACTAAATAAGCATCTATATTTAAAATAAAAGTGCAAAAAAAAGAAAAAAATCGAAAGAAGTCGTGCATCTACAAATTCGTTTTTTATGAGCAATATTAACGAATAAAAAATTAAAATTTATAAGGAACCAATTTTGGTTGTTCATAGTTAATATAATAAAGTATTAAAATTGTCTTCATTAATTTACACGAGGTTCATAACTAAAGGGTTATAACACTCACATGGTTCCCGGACTACTTTGACACTGTAAATTCAAGTACGCTTCAGCGGTACTCCGGTAGTATTCCACTGGACACATGACGGTTCTTTACGCTATATTTTTCGTTCACCCTTGTCTCTGATGGGGTTTGCAAAGGCTTCTCCAGCTTCTCAATGCGCCGATCTTCGATCCGCGTACCATGACTGCTTTAATAGGTTTCGCTTCCCCACCTTTATCTTTTTAGTATTCTTCATCCGTTTCTCTTTCTTATGTTTGCAATGAGTTCATTTGTGAGTTGCAGGTGGTTTTCGGACAAGTTTTCCAAGGGCCAGAACGACAAAGAGGAGTGCGTCGCCGAGTGGGAAAAGTACAGGGCCTGCCTTGTGGTGATTAACAGGGTCCCAATTCTTGTTTTCTATTAATTCTCCAATTTGTTGCCTTTACCTGGTAAAAAAAAAGCTTCTCGTTCTTGTTTACTTGCTAGATAAGAAACCTATAGGTTAATGCTACTTGTAATCCTTTCCTGTTAGGTATCCCCTTTTATGTGGTAGCAATGGATAAGGTTTTATGTGAAATTACCTCATGGGGTTTTAGCATCGAATCTTTGTGAACTTTAGTAATTCATTCTGATCAAATCAGCTTACTGAATTATGAAAGCAAAATTTTCACTATTCATCTAACCGGAGGCACGGGATTATTGGAAGGGATCAACTATTGATGACTCGGTCAGGTTCTAAAGTTTATTTTCTCAACATTGAAATCATAGGGAGTTCAGTGGGATGGATTCATGCTTGAAACTGTGTATTCAAAAAAAAAAAAATGCTGGAAATTGTTTGAGGTGTTTTGAATACTTAGTTATGAACAAGCGTTTGATGCTATTTTTTTTTTCATATTTCGAGTTGATGAATTTGTTTGAGTGTTGACTCCTCATCAACTTCTGGTTTTGAAGCGGTTACTTCTTGCTTTTTTGATATAAATATTTGTGCTCTTTAAAATTCAAGTTTGAGCTTTTCTAGGATGCTTAACTTAATTGTAACAAAATTATTAGGATAGGTTTGAGAATTGAGTGGAACATTGATTGGAAGCACAATGACATTGTTTTTTCTTTCTTCAAAAAATTTGATAGAATTTATTAGTTATTTAGTGTCCTTTTTTAGGTTTAATCTAGAATTAAAATACAATAATAATAAAAAAAAACAACAACAACAAGTTTTTATTTTACCAAGTGGGGTTGGCTGCATGAATCCTTTTTTTCCATTGTGTTCTATTGACTGTCATGTTTTAATTTAATTCTAGTATGTTAAGATCCTTTTTTATACAACATGTCGTAGTTTTTTCAGGTCTACCTCTAACTTTGTTATCATAAGTTAAATCTAAAACATTTACACTCCTAACAGGGCCATCAAATAGTTGTCCTTCAATTTGAACAAATCATCTAAGGCGACTCTCTCTAATCTTGTCTGCCCCTGTAGCTACTCCAACCCTTTCTCGGATATATTTGTTTCTCATTTTGTCTCTAAGTGTAAAAGCACTCATCTACCTGAGCATTCTCATCTTAGCAACACTTATTTAATTTTGTGCTTCTCTTTTCCATGCAAACATGTTGTGCCATAAAGCATTGCATGTCTCACCATCATAATATACAATTTTTTTTATAAGACTACGCGGTACTTTTCTATCACACAATAAACCCGATACATTCTTCCACTTCAACCATCCAACATGAATTCTACTAATAACGTCCCCATTTATATCACCACTACTTTGAACAATAGTCCTGAGAAATCTAAATCGTTCACTCATTTTAATGACTTGATCACGCATTGTTACAACTCGACCAATAGATTTGTTATTACCAAAATTGCATTCCATGTATCTGGTTTTAGATAACTCAAAAAAATGACTTTTGACTCTAAAGTTGACCTCCATAGTTCAGTTTTTTTTCTGAATTTTCTCTAGAGTCTTATCCACAAGAAGGATATCATCAGCGAAAAACATACACCAAGGGATATCATCACCTTCAAAATTCTCGTTGCACGTGTCTGCTTATGGGATCCTATTGCCACAACTTTTTGTTCTCGCTTGTAGATTAGTTCACCGACACGGTCATCTTGATTTTTATTCTTGTCGCGGTCGCCTCCTTCATTCTCGTGTGTGGAGCAATTTGACGACACGCTCGTCCAGATCCCTTTTGCACAGACACACATTACTCTTTCGGTGCAAGCCTATTCCAGTGCTCATGCTGCTTTCTTCCGTTGGATTAAAGTCCCAAAGATCTCTTGTGTTTGAGTTCTGTCCACTCCACCGATTCTCCTTGATAGAACTTGGATTATTCCTTGCAAGCCCTTTCAGATTTCTCCATGCCCTCATATGCGCTTTAGGCAGCCGGATTTCTCTCTGTCGAAAGCTAAGCTTTTCCATGTAGTCTTCCTTGTATGCGTCCTTGCTGGATCTCTCCTTGCAGCCTTTTGCTGTCTTTTAGTTGCTTCCTCTTGCCACTGGAATTCCTCCAACAACAGCTAGAAATCTTCTCAGTCGGCTTGCTGGACCTGACCCGATTTTCCCTTCAAATAGATCTCTTGCAGCATGCCTTTTTCTGTATTCGTTTGATGCCGAAACTTCTTGTACTTGGAATTCCCCTACTGCGTACTGTCTTTGGCTGAAATCTTATTGCAGTTCTCTGCAAACTGAAACCAAGTTTACAACTGCAACCAAAATTCTGCGACAGTAGCCAATCTTTTGTACAACAACAACAACCTAATTACACATAAAGTTTATTATCAAGTTCAGGATGAATATTTCAAGCTCAACTCTGGAGGTCAGTTATGAACTATGGATTAAGGAACAATTTGAAGTACTAGAAAAAATCTTAGAAGGTAATTCAAAACAACACATCAACCTTGTGACACGTTACGATAATGTATCATTCTCTTCTTTTGCCAATAATGAAAGATTTAGAACTTGGATCATAGATTAAGGAGCTTCTGATCATATGTTTGAAGATTTTAATGTTCTATTCAACTATCAAGTGACTTTTACATCTAGATCAACCATATTTGCAGATGGATCATAATAAAAAATTACTAGAAAAGATGTGGAGCTCTTTCAGGATCGCTCATTCATCTATTTTATATGTTTCACAGCTGGACCTTAATTTGATTTATATCAGTAAGCTAATATTATATGTATAACTAAATAAGAAATCCTTGTAATCTCGATGAACTATTTTTCTCATAAGAAAATAATCAATTTATATTTTATTACATCCATTCTTATAAGTGATAATATGCTCATCACTTTTCTTAAAGAACGGTGTTGCTTGCACCATGAATAAATTACATGAAGGAAATGCGTTGGATGCAAGCAGTGGCATCTCTAGGATCTTTTGGTTGAGGATTGAAAGGACTCATCGAGAAAAAGAGTTCTAATTGGGATTTGAGGTCAATAACAAAGCTGTGGTAGAAATAAACCTAATTGTGAATGAAATCGTTATGATCAATAAATTCTCTTTCCTTACATCCATATAAACCTTCATTTTTTGGAAGTTAAAGGGCTTTAGTTGTACCCATCAATGACAATGTATATCACCCCAATAATTGCGGGATTCTCAAAACCTTAAAGATAGATGTCTTTGCATGCGTTGGTTATGATGTATCCGTAGAGAACTTTTTGTCATGAAATTGCAAATGCACTGTTGTTCGATCTGCAAATATATCATATTATACATATGAAACAATTCGGGGTCAATAGATTCATTCACATGACTTAGGCTGTTTTTTGATGAAACACATCACTTTAAAAGTGCAAAGCCATACTTATATTGTGTTCATTTTTACTTATATTATTTTCTTTTAATGAATATGATTGGCATGTTAAAATGCTTGGTGTTGGATTGAACCTACTTTCCTTATGAAAAGGCCCTCGATTGCCCATCGTTAGTGTACGATCCAAGTTTCTTTATTTTATTCTCTTCCCGATTCAAAGAGGAGAATCTCAAAAATACACTTTCATTTTCTTCCCTTTTGCTATCATTGCCACCTTCCCAATTGCACTTGCCTTTTTTCCTTCGTTCAATGACACCGCCTCTCACGACTTCTTAGGGAAGATCGATGCCGAAGTCTAAGGCATCACTTCCCTCTCCTTCGCCTCCTATAGCCATCGAAACCCTTGGCACGCCCTTCCTCCCTCTCGCCTGCCTTAGTGATCGAACCCTTGCGATACATTAACGACTAGCCACGAAGACAACAGCTGGATCATGGCATTCAAAGACCCCCGAAGCTTCTATATTTCTCCTCCTTTGAGGAGCCCTTGTGATACAACAATGATTAGCACTAGTTGAGAAGGCAACAACAGGATTGTAGCATGCACATAGTCCGAAATCTTATCTATCTCTTCCAACTTCACAAACATCACAGTCCCTCTCTTCCCCACCTTTTTCTTGCTTCAACCCCACGACTACACCTTCCTCCTCTCAGAGCCCTAATCTGGCCTCCTTGATCTTTTTGCCTAGACTGAAACCTAGGGCATCTGATTTTCTCTTTCTCGATGATCTGATAACTGTCAATTTTTCCTCCTTAATCTCTTTGGTATATTATTCTCATTCACATATGATAGTTGTTATTCAATTGCTTCCTTTAAAATTGTAATAATAATTGAAAATAGAAGTATTTATCTAATAGTAAGAAGAAGAATAATAATAATCATAATAAGATTAATATTGTAGATCAATTAGGTTGCACTAACTCATGAAATAATTAGTTTAATAACTATATACTTGCATAGTTGTTGACATTTGTAAGTTAAATTGTGTAGGATCTACTAGGTGTTGGCCGATCAACAAAAAATTTTTAATAAGTTTTATTTTCCATGCTAATGTAAGTAACGACTCTTTTTTATAGGATAAATGTACCTTACTTGGTTAGGGATGTTATCCTTGCTACTTTTATTAGATTTCTAATTAATTCTAAGTTTGTCAATCGTATCGTTTAAATTCTGTTACTATAACTGTAGTGGATTTTATTTATTATTCATAATTAGTTGTATAAGTAAATATTCTTATATTATTACTGTATAGACTCCTGCTTAATTACTTGTCTCATATTTTCAACATTTATTATTTCATTTATAGTCTTGATGTGTTAAATCGTATTGTTGCAAAATCATAATTATTTATATACATTGATGGACATGTTGTGGTTATATAACCGTGCTTGCTTTGTGATGTATGAAATATAAATTATATTATAATATTATTATATCAGTATTAAACCTTTTTGATATGGTTAGACGAACTTATGTCTTCAGATAAATCATCGCATTTTCATGGAATTTGTGCCTCCTTGTTTCAGTGTGTTGTAGAAAATCGGTTATATAAATGTAATTATATATATACTCCTATTACACTTGTAATTGTCAGATAATGTTAGAAGATTGTTAAACTCTATATATATAAACACACTTGATATGATAATATATAAATATTCATATAAAGTGTATGTGTTCAAGTCACTCTTATTTATTGTATGCTTTAATAAGTAACTATTTTTACTTGTTTATTTTTAAAATTCACTCGTTGATATTTTTGCATAACAATTTTTATTTAACCACTAGCAAGACTGTCTTCATCGGAGCAGATTTTTCAGTTTTATATTTTCAGTTTTTTATTTTTTTCAATATTTATTTCAGTTATTTTATTTTCTTTTTTGTGTTTATATAATCAGTCATTGTCATTTCAATTTTGAATCAGTCAATTTTCTTTTTTTATTTTTTAACAGTTGTATTAGTGGACTATTTATTATGGAATAAAACTTATATTTTCTTATTTGTTCCTATTATTATTTGCATACAATTTTCTTTTGAGAATACAAAATAGATTCAATTTATTTTAAGATGTCCTGTGTTGTTGAGGTTTATCGCCTTCCAAACTCGGGTGTGACAGAGTGGTGTTAGGGTATTTTTTTTGTATTCGGTATTCCTTATCATTTGTGCTCAATATCCCTATATTTGTATTCATTATCCTTGTCTTTGCATTTCGTATTTCTCGCTTTCTTAGGAATGGAGAGGGGATATGTTATTCTTGTCAGTTAGTTATTTATTCGATTTTGATTTTGTGAAAATCTTATTTGCTTATAATGACTCTAAAGAGAAGAGGTGTTGCAGTCGCTCACGCAACAGAAGCCCTGATAGCTATTATAGAAGTTATATATGTATTTAGGGGTCCTCGCTCTTCTAATCACCAACGTGTTGATCCAGCTCAACCCGTCGAGGGTACTGGAGTACCGCTATTTAATATGACAACTTATGTGGAGATGGTGACATAAAAGTAACCCAAGCACTACAAATTATTATTGCAGCTCAAATCGCACCGTCGTCTCAGACGATGCAAAAACCTGCACAACTAACAACGCAAGATGCCTAACTTGCACCCCTAATTGCCATCGTGGAAGTTAAGATAACCAACTAATGATGATGGCTAACGGGAGTATCATGGATCGAGTGATGAATCACTTTCTGAAGACACACCCTCCTACCTTTAACGACACAATGAGCCCGATCAAATTGGACGCATGACTTCTTGTAATCGAGAAGAGACACTTATGTATAAAATGCCTCGAAAATCGCAAGATAGACATAGCTACATTCCAATTATGTGAAGGAGTTGATGATTAGTGAAATAACCACCATTGCAACACTTTCAGACCAGATGCAATATTTTTTTGGGCAAATTTCGAAAGACTAGTCATGGAATAATATCTTCCTTTAGCGGATTGTGCCAAACTGATGAACGACTTGAGGAAACTAGAGCAAAGAACAAAAACAGTTTGAGTGTACGAGACACCAATAGCCAGAATTATCATATTTATCCCTTTAATTTGCCAGTACGAGGATCAACAGATCTACCACCTATATTTTGGCCTATGAGAAGATATTCGAAGAAGTTTCTCTATTATCAAGAGTACATCTACAAAGAATTGATGGATCGAGCTATACATACAGAGTTGGAGGTTAATGCTTGTGAAAAAAAGACTGTCACAAAATGAAAGAATGCAAACACCAGTTCTAATTGCCCTCATTGCGGGAAGAGACATCGTGGGCCTTGCAACCTAACTATTAGCAAGTGCTTTAACTACTACAACATCGATCATACAATCAAGGATTGTCATTTCAAGGGCAAAACTCAGTCCACATTGAATCAGGAGAATAATTTCAAGTAGTATAAGAATTAGTCATATAAAACTAATAAATTTTAACACCTAAAGTAAGGCGACAAGAGACAGATAAGTCAGTACTACTTTAGCCCCAACAGTAGTCGCAACAAGTTATGGTGCATCAATGATCTCAACATCTTCGTGGAGTGCAGTGCCAACAACTCCACTAGTCATCACGACTTGTCAACCACCATCAATGGTGCAGTACCAGTCTCAACGACCTATGACTTTAGAGCAGACTAGGTAGTCGATTCCACATCGAGCATTTGCTATGACTCAGCAAGAAGCTCCTGACATGATTACATGTTTTATCTCTATTTTAAAGCAATCGACAAGAGCATTGTTTAACTTTGGACATCACATTCATTAATATTATATAAATTTGCATTTGGTACATTGGTTTATTTATTACCGTCACATATCACATTAATTTTTTCATCCGACTTATAATTGTCTGTCACTCAATGGTTTCATGATTATGAGATTATTATTAAAAAGTTGGATATAGTTGATAAACATATAGTATTCCCGGCAGTAGCTTTTGATGTAAAATTGGGTATGAGTTTTTGGATGAAATTCTTTTAAGGGGGGTAGTATGTAAGATCCGAATTTCTTTATTTTCTTCACTTCTCGATTTGGAGATGGGAATCTCACAAATACTCTTGCCTTTTCTTCCCTCCCCCTATTGTTGTAGCCTTCTCGATTTGTACTTGCCTTTTTCATACATTTAACTGTATCACCTCTTGCGGCTATTTAGGGAGGATGAAAGCTAATGCTTGAGGCATCGCTGGCTTCTGCCTCCCTTGCCTCCTCTTGTATCCATCGAAACTCCTGCCAACTTCCTCCCTCTATTTCGCTTGTGGTTTTGTCCAAAAGCACTGCCTTAGTGACTGAACCCTTGAGATGCAATAGTAATTAGAACTAGCCGGTAAGACACTGACGAGATTGTGGCATATAAAGATTATCAAAGCTTCTATATTTCTCCTTTTTCGAGCCCTTGCGATACAACAAATATTAGAACTAGCTGAGATGGCAGAACAAGATTGTAGCATACACAGAGACTGAAACTCTTATCTTTCTCCTTCAACTTCGCAGCCACCGATATCCCTCTCCTACCCACCTTCTTCTTGCTTCAAACCCACTATTACGACGTCCTCCTCCCAGAGCCCTAATCAAGCCTCTTTGTTTTTTTTGCCTGAACCGAAGCCTAGGGCATCAGGTATTCTCCCTTTTGATGATGTGATAGCTGTCAATTTTATCTCCTTACTCTTTTTGGTATATTATTTTCGTTCATGTATAATAATTATTGTTCAGTTGTTGCATTCTTTTAAAATAATAATAATAATAATAATTGAAAATATATTCATATTGAAAATATATTCATTTATTTGAAAATATATTCATTTATATAATAATAATAATTGAAAATATATTCATTATAATAATAATAATAATAATAATAATAATTATAATGATGATGATAGTATTGTAGATCAATTAGGTTGCACCTAACTTATGAAATAATTAGCTTTAATAAATATATACTTGCATAATTGTTGACATTTATAAATATAAATTGTCCTAGGACTATTGGTTGATGTTGGTCGAGCAGTTGAAACTTTTAGGAAGTTTTATTACCTGTTCTAAAGTAACTACTTTTTTTATGGGATAAACATATATTTGTTTGTTAGAGGTATTATACTTGCTACTTTTATTAGATTTCTAACATTTGTAGGTTTTCTAGTCGAATCCCTTAAATTTTGTTAATAAAATCTAGTCGTATCCCTTAAATTTTGTTAATAAAATTACAGTAGATTTTATTTATTATTCTCATTGAGTTGCATAAATAATTAGTTTCGTTTTATTGTTGCATAGACTCTTGTTTAATTACTTGTTTCTTGTAATTCCAACATTTATTATTATTTTTATAATCTTGATGCGTTAAATCGTATTTTTGTAAATTCATAATTGTTTATAAATATTGGTAGATATGTAGTTATATTCTTGTGTTTTGATCGTGATGTATGAAATATAAGTGATATTATACTATTATTATGTCAGTATTAAACTCTTTTGAAATGACTAGTCTTGCTGTAGAAATCTGATTGTATACATGTAATTATCTATATACACTTACTACATTTCTACATTAAGTAATATTAAAAGATTGTTTAACCCTATATATATAAGCAGATCTTTTGTGTTAACTAATAAATATCTACATAAATGTGCATGTATTCAAGTCACTCATATTCATGATCATAAGCATGTGATAATCATTTTGTAGGTTTTTGTCATGTATATATAAACTGTTCTTTTATATTGCTCATGTTGCATGTTGCCCAATTTTTCTTGTCAATTGTGTTTTAATAAATAACTATTATTTACTTAGTTTATTTGTTAAACTCAATCGTTGATATTTTGCATAACATGTTCTATTCAACCAACAATAGTAAAATCTCCACTTGAGCAGACTTTTCAGTTTTAGACTTCCCGTTTTTAGTATTTTTCAGTATTTGCTTTAGTTATTGTATTTTTTTTTTGGGTTTGGTTAGTCCTTTGTCATTTCAATCATAAATTTTATTCCATTATTAGTATTTATTCAAGAATTTGACTCTTTTTCATGTTATTGCATGTCATTTTCCCAATGTTCATTTCCCCGCTTCATGTTGAAATTGCATTGATTGTATCCAATTTTTGTCAAACTTCTTTACAAGCTTTGAAAGTTGTCCAGTAAATGTCAAATAATTTTGAACTTGCAAATTTTGTAGTCTACTTATTGTATTTGAAATTAAGACACGCCCAATGGCTTGTAGTTTATTGGTTAACCAGTGTGATTGTTTGATTTCCATGCATAAATGCTTGTTCATCATTGGGGGAATTTCATGTTTTTTCTCTAAAAGTTGCTGAGAATAAAGCTTAGTGTTGAACCCAAATTTGTCCTTTAGCTCGTACCCATGAGATTGAGCATAGAATCCGAGTGAAGGGGAAAGTGAGAGAGAGAGAGAGAGAGAGAGGGAGAGAGAGTTGCCCTTCTGGTTAAGGGGGTGGGGCAAAAGGGGGTGTTCCTGACCCCTTTGGCCCATTTATTCTACACAAATTAGATTACAATGCGAGGTTAAGGGAGAGAGAGAACCCCCCTTTACACGTGCCAAGGACCCTCTATTTATAGAAGAAGACAATAAAAAAAATAACATTACATTATTTTTTTTGCTTTAAAGAGGGTGTTGTAGGATATTTTGTTCCTTTTTTCATTCTAAAGCGTTGGAGCACGTCAGTGTTGGGTGGCCGGCTGGAGCTGGGTGGCCGAACCAAGGGAATATCTCTTCTTGCGCGGCTCCGGCGACGACTAATCTTAGCTCAGCGGGGTGGTATTTTCTGGCCATACATAAAACCCGAGTTTTTTTACTTCATAGAGGCAAATATGCGATAAGAATAAAGTGCAAAAAATATTATTTCATGAACCACTAGCTGAACTTAGTTTTTTATTTGTGTTTTCATTGGCCCTTGATGGAAATATTATTTGTTAATGTTTTTAAGAAATTGTGTTTGTTGGACCGTCTCGAAGGAGCTGCTTTGTTTGCTCATCCCGGAGGAGAGACTTTGTTTGCTCGTCTAGAAGGAGAGTCTGTGTTTGTTCACCCGGATGAGAGTCTTTCTTTGCTCGCTCTAGATGAGACTTTATTTGCTCGTCCCAGAGGAGAGATTTTGTTTGCTCGTCCCGGAGGACAGACTTTGTTTGCTCCTCCCTAAGGACATACTTTGTTTGCTCGTCCCAAAGAAGAGTTTTTATTTGCTCGTTTCGAAAGAGTCTTTGTTTGCTTGTGCTGGAGGAGAGTCGTAAATGAGGATGTAATATTTTTGTATTTTTCTTTTTCTTTTTTATTTCTTTATATTAATTTGACAAAAGTAAACATGGCAAAAGAAATGCTGCATATGTTTTTTTTCTTCCATAAGGGATCTACTTGGAAAGTGAGTGAGGTTCTTTCTTCTTTTTTTTTCTTTTTGCTGTCTTTTCACTTTCCTTTTTGTCTTGTTCCTCTTATTTTCTTCTTTCTCTTCTTTTTTTTTTCTTTCTCTGGTTTAGACTCTCCAACTCAGAAGACTCATTTTCTTGTTGGCGGCACGATCCACACTCACCGTACGTTTTAGGGTGTTGAACCCAAACCTTTCTTTTTGCTTGTGCCCAAGGGATAGAGCGTAGAGTTTGAGGGAAGGAGAAAGAGAATAAGAGAAATAGGGAGAGTTGACCCATGGGGGAGGGGG